>NC_136487.1:177182168-177443178 GCF_053919585.1 Euprymna scolopes | reverse complement strand
GTTAGTTAAAGTTAAGTTAATTAGTTATTAAGTTTAAAGTAAGAAAGTTGTTAAAGTTAAAGTATAAAGTTAAGTTAAAGTTAAAGTTAACCCTAACCCTAACCCTAACCCTAACCCTAACCCTACCCTAACCCTAACCCTAACCCTAACCCTAACCCTAACCCAACCCCTAACCCTAACCCTAACCTAACCCTAACCCTAACCCTAACCCTAACCCAAACCCTAACCCTAACCCCCCCCTAACCCTAACCCTAACCCTAACCCTAACCCTAACCCTAACCCTAACCCTAACCCTAACCCTAACCCTAACCCTAACCCTAACCCTAACCCTAACCCTAACCCTAACCCTAACCCCTAACCCTAACCCTAACCCTAACCC
The DNA here is from genome assembly GCF_053919585.1 of Euprymna scolopes. Taxonomy (NCBI): domain Eukaryota; kingdom Metazoa; phylum Mollusca; class Cephalopoda; order Sepiida; family Sepiolidae; genus Euprymna; species Euprymna scolopes. Next base: position 177,442,799 of record NC_136487.1, on the reverse strand, counting down.
TAACCCTAACCCTAACCCTAACCCTAACCCTAACCCTAACCCCTAACCCTAACCCTAACCCTAACCCTAACCCTAACCCTAACCCTAACCCTAACCCTAACCCTAACCCTAACCCTAACCCTAACCCTAACCCTAACCCTAACCCTAACCCTAACCCTAACCCTAACCCTAACCCTAACCCTAACCCTAACCCTAACCCCAACCCTAACCCAACCCTAACCCTAACCCTAACCCTAACCCTAACCCTAACCCTAACCCTAACCCTAACCCTAACCCTAACCCTAACCCTAACCCTAACCCTAACCCTAACCCTAACCCTAACCCCAACCCTAACCCTAACCCTAACCCCAACCCTAACCCTAACCCTAACCCTAACGTCACTAGTCCCAGCGTTAAAATCGGCCTCTTGTGCATTCCAGCGGTGTGGATTTTGTTGCTCACAGTAGATATGGAATTTTCCGAGTCTTTCCTTCCAGGAAGTATGCCAGCAAAGAGTACACAGTTGCGACGCGGCGAATTCTGAAAACTTTATTTACATGGCTCCAGTTTGCACGTATTTTGAAGGAGATTAATTTAAAAAGACTTAAAATCGAGAAAAAAAGCATATGTACTGTCAATGTGTGAGTACGTTCGTTAAAATGATGGAATTTGAATTATTATTAGGAAGTACTCCTATTTTGAATTTTAATATGGTATTTGTTCGTTTATACGACATTTTCAATATAAGAACCAGCGCATTTTTTTGGCATTTTTTTTGTTACTTAGGCGTTCCTTGTTTTGCAAAGGAAAAAACTTGCAACCTTTTGTAAATAAAATCTCTTCTTAGTTTTAAAACGATAACAAGTATTTTATTCTTTACCACCGCTCTTCTTATTTTTCTTCTGTAGGCTTATTTCGAATTTATCTTAAAGGGGATAGAACACGATATTGTTACTTGGTAGAAAAACTGCCAATGATCGTCGTCGAGGAAGTAACAGATTTGCCAGAAAAACTTCCAGAGTACAACCCATATGAAAAGCTCAAGCAAGCGATTTTAAAACGGACCGGGGTCTCTAATGAAACAATGCTGAGCAACCTTTTCACTTAGGCTGAATTAGGAGACCGTACCCCATCACAACTACGACAACACATGCGAACCTTGGTAGATTAAAACAAAATGTCTGAGAACATTATGTGGAGCTAATGGCTGGAGAAAGTCCCCAATACCACTTCACAAATTCTCGCACTCTTGACGAAGGAGACGAAACCTGAAATACTAGCTGACATTACTGATCAGATCAATGGAAGTCTTCGAAGCCTCAGGGCAAACACCATTCAACCGCAACCAGCAAAAACAAAAGATGCAGAACTAAATGAACTCAAGTTAAAAACAACTACAAGACCTACTACGCTATTCCCACAATAACCGTCCAGCCTATAGAAAAGGAAGTTTGAGCAGATGCTAAAGTGACAAACAATTATTATTATTATTATTTTTATTATTATCACAGAAGATTCCATACGGAGGCGAGACGCTGTATACACCCGTATTTTTTAACTACACAAAACATGGAAACGGAAAGTCCAGCCAGTAGAGACGACGACTATTGCTGGATTTTCGAAAAAAGGTCGTCTATTTTATAGCCGTTACCAAATTCATGGATATAATTTCTTAATAAGACACTGGAAATGAAATAAGCGTGGTACCACCAACACAGAATCAGGAAACTACGTCACAGTTTTACCGCCCACAAGCAACTAAAGGTACAAAAATACCAACTTATGGAGAGAAATTTTTGAATATGAATTTCGTCATGCGACGGAATTTTTTGTGAAATTTTACCATAGCTTTCCTAGCAACACTAATATTCGGAGCAGTTTTTTAAAAAGCCAGATTCAACCTGTCTGTGGACATGACTAATCACACATTAACAGACACTACAACCAAGATTTCAGTAAGAGGAATCACCTCGAGATACAAATCTACTGGAATCAGCTCTGTCTTATCCGAGGACATGTACATTCGTCAGCTACTACGAAAATATCCACAGCTGTTCCATCCATTTAAAAACACAGAACCCATAAAGCATAATGCCAAGCACTAGATCAAAACAAAGGGACAATCTGCCTACGGATAAATAGAAGATTGCAAAAGACAAGTTTAAACATAGCAGGTGATCATCCGACCCTCGAAAAGTGTTTGGTCTTCCCCTCTCCACATCCACCTCTCCACTTTTTTATCACAGAAGATTCCATACGGAGGCGAGACACTGTATACACCAGTATCTTTTTTAACTACACAAAACATGGAAACATCATGGTGATTTTAGCAGATATAATGCGAAAACAGTCCCGGATATTTACCCTATCTCACATATCCATGATTGCGCGATCGGGCTGAAAGGTGCCACCATATTTTGTAAATTGGATCTCATAAAAGTGTATTACCAAGTTCCAGTGGTAGAAGAAGATAATCATAAAACGGCACTGACAACACCATTTGACTTTTACGAGTTCGTACGGATGCTTTCTCTGCTTAGGAACGCCTGCCACGCATTTCAAAGGTTAACAGATGAAGTTTTTAGAGGTTGGCCATTCATATCTGCAGATGTGGATGACATTCTAATTGCCAGCAGAAACCTCTACGAGCAAAGGCAACGCTTGGAGCAAAGCTTTCAAGGACTGTCACATTACAGTCTAAAATAAAGATCGAGAAATGCATTTTGGCAAACCAAAGGTTAATTTCCTCGGACTTGGTTGACAAGGATAAAATATCTCCACTACCTGAGACAGTAAATGCTATTAAAAATTTCCCACAACTCACATCTGTCAGACAAATACGCCGATTCATAGGCGTAATGAATCACTACAGACGATTCTAACCTAACTGTTCCACAAAACATGAATGAATGAATTAATATAACAAAGTATTAACTGTGGGGTATATGGTTAAAAAAAACGTACCGGGTGTATCTGCATCGCTCTTTGGGAAAGAAGAAAGAAAGGATGGCTAGCTCATTTATATACACGAAGGGCATCTTGGGAAGGCAGGGCCTGATGGGAGATACTATTTTTTTCCTGTCTCTTCCTTTTCTTCTAGATAGGAGGATATAAAAGCTGGGAGAAATTCCCTAGAGGGAACAAAAAGAAAAGAGTCGTGAACATCTTCTCTTGAAAAGTATTTCGTGTTGCTGATGTTCAGATTGTGCGGTATGCCATTGGTGGCGAGAGGTCAGGTGTGGTCCATTGGAAAAGAAGAGGGCAGAAACGTGCTATTGTCGAACGAGTGACTCACTCCTTCCCGAACCCCAGGACCGAATCCTAATTCTAACCTTAGAAGCTATTTCGGCATGTCAAGCAGGTTAACATGGCTGACTGGAGACTGAACACTCAGATGTTGAGACCCTTCACTGAGGAAGGTGACCTAATTAAATGGCTGTAAAAATTAAAGATAGTGGCAAGGTTGCAAAAAATCGAAGACGTGGTCACCCTGCTGTCGCTATACTTAGAGGGGGAAGCCCTCACTATTTACCAGCAGATGCACGATGAAGATAAGGGAGACCTTGCCTCAGTGGAGCACAGACTGAAATTGGCTTTCGCTAAGAGTCCATTTGAAGCACTCGGCAAGCTTGCAAGTTTGAGGTGGACTGGCGAGTCTGTTGATGTGTTTGCTGTGGAGATCAGGAGACTGGCAGGATTGGCTGGTTACGTGGGGAAGAACCTGTAGATGACGGTAAAGCTATACCTAGTGAACGGCTTCCCAGAAGAAATCTCCGCGAATATGCTAGGATCATTGAGATCAATATGATGGAAGTGGACGATCTCTTGGTCCACGCCAGAGTCCTAGTTAAGAATGTCAATGGCCCAATCGTGGCTGCAGCTGTGAGTGGAAATAAGTGCGCGAGGCTCCACTTGAATGAAGGATCACTTGAGAGACAGGCATCAATGCGACATGAGGGGAGACCTTCCATCACGTGCTTCCGGTGCCAGGGTCCTCGCCTGCTCAAGGACTGAAAAGAGCCGAGACGGGGGTCACCTGCTACCGATGTGGATGAGTGGGGCACATTAGCCGCTATTGCGTTGCTTCACGGGACAAGGTAAACGAGTGAAGGGGAGCCATTGCGCCAGTGGAAATGGCGCACAACGAAACGTTGCCTCAGTTACCGGTAGTAGTCAATGGGAAGAGAGCCATGGCCCTTGTTGACACAGGCTGCACCACGACGTTGGTAGCGACGAATGTCGTTAGATTAGGAGCAGAGCCAGGAGAATTAAGACTGTGGATGACAGGGAAGTGAAATGCCTAGGAGAGACAACATCGGAAGTACTGGTGCAAGGTGTGCCTATTGGACTACGAGCCCTGGTGTTGGATCGTCTGGTTGGTGATGTTGATGTGGTTTTAAGTCTAAGTGCGATCAACCAACTGGGGGCGCTACGTTGAGAGGAGGCCAAGTAACTTTCGGACGCCTCGACGCAGTAGGAATGGCAGGAGTGGAAGGTGATAGAAACATCAGAACGCAAAAACCGGAGGCTTGCTGCATCGAGAACGAGTATTTCCTGACGAAGTTCGATGATGAGAGGTGGACGGTGGAATGGAAATGGATCTTCAGGTCTCCGAAACTACGAAACAAAGTAAGCTGCCACGAGTAAACACTGCGAGGAGAAATAAGAAAAGGATTCGAGGAAGAAGTGGAGAGGTGGATAGAGGAGGGAATTCTGAAACCGTAGGCAGGGGAAGAAAAAGGAGTGCTACTATTACTGGCGGTTGTTCAACCCACAAAGAACAAAGCTAGACCGGTACTTGATTTCAGAGAATTAAACAGATACGTAGCCTGCCATACTGGAAAGGTGATTGACGTATGTGAAGACGTTATGAGGAAATGGAGGAGGATGGAGCGGGCCACTAAGATTGTCGACCTGAAGTCGACATCTCCAGATCCATGTAGATGAAAAACTCTGGCAACATCAATTGGTCCGGTACAAGGGGAAGATGCATTGACTGACCAAGTTAGGCTTTGAGATGAGCTCGGCCCCCAAAATTATGACTGCCGTGCTGAAGACGGTGCTGAATAAAGTCTGTACAGTGGGCAAGGCCACTAGTTCGTACATTGACGACATTCTTGTGTTGGAAGCAGATGTGACAGCGGAGAAAGTGAGAGGCTATGTCGCGAGGTATGGGTTGACTGCAAAAGCGGCGGAGTCCCTGGATGGAGGAGCAACGTTGGGGTTGAAACTATGCCGAGAGGGCAAAGGAAGCCTTGTCTTTAGACGAGGGAATGCAATACCCGAAATCGGAACCGACCTGACAATATGAGAACTGTTCTCGGTCTGCGGGAGACTAGTGGGACACTATCCAATCGCCGGCTGGCTCAGGATAGCGTTCAACTTTATTAAACAACAAACGGGCACTGATGGCTGAGAGGGTCGTGTGACGAAGGAGGTCACGAACATGCTACAAGAAATCATCGCGAGAGTGACGAAAGAAGACCCAGTAAAGTGGGAATGGTACGTCAGCGGTGGAGACGCGGGGGTGATTTGGTGCGATACCAGCAGTCTGGCATTGGGCGTCGTATTAGAGACGGGAGGTGTAACTGTAGAAGATGCAGCGTGGCTAAGAAAGAAAAACGACTATTCCCATATAAACGTAGCCGAACTGGAGGCCGCTATGAAAGGAATCAATCTGGCCCTGAAGTGGGGATTGAAACAATTGAAATCAAATCCGATTCGGCAACGGTAGTTTCATGGATGAGGTCGGCAGTAACTGGCGATAAGAGAGTTATGACCAGCGGTGCTGCAGAAATGCTGATCAAGCGCAGGCTCGGAGCACTCGCAGATTTCATAGCGGAATTCCAGTTGAGGGTATTTGTAGAGCTGGTCCCATCAAAAAAGAACAAGGCGGATTCGATGACACGGGTAAAGAAGACCTGGCTGCAAGAGGGAAAAGAGGTTTCTCCGGAATGCTGTGCAGGGGAGGAAGTTAAAAAGTTACATGAAATGCACCACTTTGGTCGAGAACGGACGTTATTCCTGGCAAGAGAGGTTTACCCGGAAACCACCGAGAAGGAGGCCAGGGAGGTAGTGGAGCACTGCCAGGAGTGCCAATCGATAGACTCCGGACCATCCAGAGACGAAGCAGGAGAGTTATACATTGCGGAGGGCTGGAAGCGATTGGCCATTGCTGTGACCCATTATCGCCATAAGCTGTATCTGTTGATGGTAGACTGTGGAACGGGGAAGTTTGCCATATGGAGAGAGAGATCAGGGCAGAAGCTGTATGGGCGATCGGAAGGGGTCATCGAAGAAATATTTATGGAGAGAACCGGTTGAGGAACTGTTAATGGACAATGGCCCCGCTTTCCGGTCAGAAGCCTTTAAAGAAGTGTGTGATAAGTGGAGAGTAAGGCAATTTTTAGGGCTGCGTATCGGCCGAGTGGAAATGGGATAGTGGAGAGGAATCATCACACTATCAAGGCTGCTGCGGTAAAAAGCAACATTTCACCCATAGAGGCGGTGTTTTGGTACAACATCTCACCAAAAACTAGACAAGATCAGACAACTGTGCCTCATAGAGTAATCTTCGCATATAAGTGCAACAAAACGGTCCGTGCAATAAAACGGTAGGAATTGAGGGTGAAAAAGCTACCATTAAAGTGGGTGAGGAGGTGTGGGTGAAGTCCCCCAATGCAAAATGTATCACTCGCTGGGAGAGGGGGGTCGTAATGGGTATGCAGTCGAAGAACAATGTGATGGCGAATGGCGTTCCCCGGCATATCCTAGACCTTCGTCGTGTAACCCTGCCGGTGCGCAGTGATGGCAGTGAAGAGAAGGAAGTTGAGGTCCACCAAGAAGTTAACGATGTACCCCAATTCGACTTAGCTCCACAACTGAACGAGAATTTCTGTAGTGAACCCGAAAACGTCAACTCTCAAGAAGTTTTCCTCCAGAGGCCTCAACGTGAGAGGAGGAGGCCTGCTTGGATGAAGGATTATGGAGTATCTTATTGATCTAGAAAATCAGGAGGGCGTGTGGGGTATATGGTTAGAAAAAAAAAGAAAACCTACCGGGCATCTTTGCATCGCTCTTTGGGAAAGAAGAAGGAAAGGATGGCTAGCTCATTTATATATACGAAGGGTATCTTGGGAAGGCAAGGCATGATGGGAGAAGCTATTTTTTCCTGTCTCTTCCATTTTTTTCTGGGTAGGAGATATAAAATATGGGAGAAAATCCCTGGAGTGGGCAAAAAGAAAAGAGTCGTGAACATCTTCTCTTGCAAACTATTTCGCGCTGCTGACGTTCAGATTGTAAGGTGTGATATTGGTAGCGAGAGGCCAGGTGTGGTTGATTGGACAAGAAGAGGGCAGAAATGTGCTGTTGTCACCCCGAAATCCATGCGGCAATACCCCAAGCACGCTAGTTGTTCATTCGTTGTCAGTTGCTGTCGTTTAATTTCTTCTTGTATGTGCTTTAATAAATGGCTTGTTGTGTTGTCGGCGCTGTAAATAACTAGATTTTTAAATCTAAGCAATTCAATAATAACTCCGAGATCATTTTCTTGTAAACAAGAATACTTTTTCATAAGATATTTCAGGGTCCACTTTTGTAAGGAAAAGGTAATTGTTCGGGTTCTTAACGGTTTCAAGATGCATGATGATTTCACTTAAATTCATTCAGACAGCTTCTCATTCAGAAGTGGAAGAGATTTTCAACTTAGCTCTTTGAAGGAGATTATCTAGCCGTGGGCGAGAGCCCCAAGCTGAGGTGTGTACTCAGCGACGCTCAGCAGGCATATCCTCTCTTTTCCAAATACAATGTGCTTTTATGGAACTCTAATTCTGACAGCCATCTCGTTGAGATTAGCATTTCTTTCTCTATCGTTTGGAGATTACTCTTTCTCCTTCTATTATTTTCTCTTCTCTTTTCTTTCTGTAGAGTCGAAGAAAATGAAGGGAGGAAGCGCCCACGTGTCTGCGCGCCATGCCTTACCTTGGAACGCTCCTACGGTGTGCGTACGTGCATGGCCAAAACATGAAAGAAATTCCAAAATGGCGCCGTCCTCATCTTGTAGATTGTGCGATCATCACTGGGCCCCACGTGACCGTTCTTTGGCTGCTGATTGGCCGAGGACGAACGTCGGAAGGATAAAGGGAGTGTGTTTGGAACATGGCGGGGTCTTTTTCTAGGATCGACGTCAGTGTGGTCGGATCGGTGAACTGCTGCAGCTTTAAGAGCACTTTAGTGTGTGTGTGATTTTTTGGGACTTGCTCGTCTGCTGACTTTACAGGACTTTCTTTTGTGCTGATTCTACAGGACCTGCCCTTCTGCAGAACTTGGAAAAAACTTCAAGCCTTTTCTTTCTTTTCACACGTAGTCGCCTAAAAAGGTAGAATCCGACTTAATTGTGAAACGGCTTTAAGCTATTTCGGCGAAATGGGGGAAAAATTGACCTCAAATTAATATCGGAGTTCGATGGATCAACCCCGGTACTTGACTGGGTGGAAAAGTTGGAGTTACATTGTGTTTTGTCTGGCGTAAAGAACTTCGAACGTGTTGTCCCTCTGCGCTTGTCCGGCGGCGCTTTTACCGTGTATCAACAGCTCAGGCATGAGGGCAAACAGGACTACGAGATAATTAAGGCGGCGCTGTTCAAGGCGTTTGCGATTGACCCCGCCACTGCTTGGGAGCAACTTGAGGCAAGGACCCTACGTCCGGGCGAAACGGTCGATGTATACTTGGCAGAACTGACCAAGTTAACGGTCTTGTTTGGTGGACTGCCCGAGCGGGCCTTAGCATGCAAATTCCTAGCAGGACTCCCGACAGAAGCAAAGCGACTATTACGAGCCAGCTCAAGTGCGGATTCGTTGCCCCTTAATGACCTAGTGGATCGGGCCAGGACTGTAATGAAGAATTATTCCGAGATGAAGGAACCGGTAATTGCTGCTGCCCGGTCCACGCCGAATGATAAGAAACCGTATCAGGGACCCGGTCCACGTGGCGGAAATCATATGCTACAAATGCAATGGACAGGGCCATATTGCAAGGAACTGCCGGCAACAACCAACGGCCGTTCGCTGCTACCGGTGTAAGGAAGCCGGCCATATAGCTCAAGACTGTCCGGGAAACGGAACCGGGGACAAGGTGTCAGCGTCAACCCCACGCAGAAATTAAATGAGACGCTACCGATCGTTTCGATATATGTCAACGAAACACTGCACTCAGCACTCCTCGACTCCGGGTGCTCCTGCACTATCATATGTGCAGATCTCTGCCACACTTGGAGAAAGAAGAACGTCCGAGTGACTACCATCAGTGGAGAGACGCGCACATGTTGCGGGGTGGGCAGCGTAAACATTCGGACGAAAAATGGAATCTCCGCTAACCTAGAGGCGCTGGTGGTACCAGAAACCCCCCTGAGTTTTGACCTGCTCCTAGGATATGATGCCATTAGAGCTCTTGGTGGCGTCTATATAACGGCGACGGGGGCGGTACATTTTCAGGAGAAAGCCCCAGTGTGTGCTGCACTAAAGATCGACCAACCAGACTTCAGCGTCGAATTTGACGAGCAAAAGAGGGCCTGTACTGCCTCATGGAAGTGGTCGGAAGACGGAGAACCGGCCAAACTGCAAAATGGCATAACGGAATACCATGTGCCCGACCACATGAAGCCCGCGTACGAAGAAGAACTTCGCAGATGGATCGAGGATGGCTGGTTGATTCCCTACCCCTACAAAAAACTTGGACCCCCCAAAGGTCTGATCCCATTAATGGCAGTTGCTCAACAGAACAAAGCAAAAGTCAGGCCGGTGATGGATTACCGAGAACTGAACTAATATGTTGATGCGTTCACAGGCGATGCCGACGTGTGTGCTAGCAAACTGCGAGAATGGCGCAAGCTGGGTTCTAATGTGTCCCTGTTGGACCTTAGAAGGGCATATCTACAGGTCCAGGTTAGCGAGACACTGTGGCCGTTTCAGACGGTAGTGTTTTCCGGTAGGAGGTATTGCCTCACGCGACTGGGCTTTGGGCTGAACGTTGCGCCCCAAATCATGAAGACGATCGTCAATGCTGTATTGTCACAGGATAAGACCGTAAAAGAGGGGACATCAGCATACCTTGACGACATATACATGAATGAAGACGTTGTGCCATCATCACGTGTAAGGGCTAAGCTTGCCGAACTTGGACTGATTTGTAAGGATCCAGAACGCTTGGAGGATGGCGCTCGTGTTTTGGGGTTGAGCGTTCAACAGGAGCGAGGGACCTTAAGGTGGGGGCGCGGAACTGCAGTCGCCGAAGTGCCCCATATCCTCACGAGGCGGGCCATATTTTCCCTGTGTGGAAAACTGGTAGGACACTTGCCAGTATGTGGATGGACCCGGGTCGCAACAGCCAGCATGAAGAGGAGGGCAAGTGCAGTTACCAAAGGCTGGGATGACGAGACGGTGGACAATCTGTTGCTTCGCATGGTAAAAGAAACCATCACAAGAGTCAAGCAGGAGGACCCCGCTAAAGGAGATTGGTGCGTCCAGGGAGACAGACTAAATGTGTGGGTGGATGCGAGCTCCCTCGCGATCGGGGCACTATTGGAGATGAACGGGTCTGTGATTGAGGACGCCTGCTGGTTGCGACCACTGGATGATACCGCTCACATCAACCTAGCGGAGTTGGATGCGGCGATAAAGGGAGTAAATATGGCACTCCAGTGGAAGGTTAAAGAATTGTGCTTACACACAGATTCGCTGTGCGTGTACCACTGGATAGTTGACACACTAACAGGCAAAGCGAGAGTGCGTACCAAGGCGGCTACCGAAATGCTAATCAGACGAAGGTTGGAGACACTAAGGAAGTTGGTGGAAGAGTAGAACCTATCGGTGAACGCGGTGCTTGTCGCTTCCACCCGCAATCTTGCAGATAAACTCACCCGTGTGCCCCAGGGGTGGTTCGACGCAATGAAGAAAGAAGCCGAACCAGGATCGTCATGTGCTGCCTCTATTGAAGAGACGGATGAAATCAAGAGGGTACACCACGACACTGGACACCCCGGAGTGAGACGGACATATCATTTCGCACACTTAACCAACCCGTCAGTGTCCAAAAACAGAGTAGAATCAGTGGTCAAGGAATGCCAAATATGCCAGTCAATCGACCCGGCTCCCACCAAATGGCAGAAAGGTCGGCTGGAAGTCGACGGGACTTGGAGCCGGCTGGGCATGGACATAACCCACTATGGTGGTCAGCACTTCCTCACACTAATCGATTGCGGACCGACGAGGTTTTCGATCTGGCGACTGTTAACAAGACAGGACTCGGCTAGTGTCATCTGCCAATTAGAGTCTATATTTTACGAGCGGGGGCCACCCGAAGAGATTCTCACGGACAACGACACAGCCTTTTGCAGCGGGGAATTCAGGCGTTTCATGGACGAGTGGGGGACCCGGCTTAGACACAGGTGTGCGTATGTGCCGAGTGGCAACGGTATAGCGGTGCCACCGAAGTGTGAAACGGATAGCAGCAAGGAAGCAATGCACGATTACGGAGGCGGTATATAGGTACAATACAACGCCAAAGGATGACGCCACTGCTTAAAGTGCACCTGCTAATGCGATACATCGCTATCGAGTGCGTGTTAAGGGCATTGACGACTGCCCGCCTAATCAGAAGAAGACGCAAGGACGGTACAAGTCAGGGGACACCGTCTGGGTAAGGCCTCCCAATAACCGATGCACGACCAGGTTCAGACAGGGACGGATCACCGGCATAATCGGTGAGCAGGCTGTGCTGGTTGATGGTGTCCCACGCCATGTAAGGGATATCCAGCCCGCCCTTGATATAAACCAAATGTTGAACAGTGAAAGTAATGAATCATCCAGTGATGAAATGTGGATCCGGCCTATGGCTGAGAACCTCAGCACGGATGGCGATAGCTCCAGCACCACTTCTGAGAGCTCGGATGAAGATGAAGATGAAGCGCAGCCGGATGGTAGGACTGTGGACACTGACCCAGGTAGCTCGGAGGAAGATGAAGTGCAGCCGGATGGTAGGACTGTGGACACTGACCCGGGTGGCACTGGTGGAGATGAAGAAGCCCAACTAATCCCCCTCCGTAGGAGCGCCCGCATCAAACGACCGCAGCCGCAATGCCGCATGTGTGATCTTGAGACCAGCGGGGTGTAGAGTCGAAGAAAATGAAGGGAGGAAGCGCCCACGTGTCTGCACGTCATGCCTTACCTTGGAACGCTCCTACGGTGTGCGTACGTGCATGGCCGAAACATGAAAGAAATTCCAAAATGGCGCCGTCCCCATCTTGTAGATTGTGCGATTATCACTGGGCCCACGTGACCGTTCTTTGGCTGCTGATTGGCCGAGGACGAACGCCGGAAGGATAAAGGGAGTGTGTTTGGAACATGGCGGGGTCTTTTTCTAGGATCGACGTCAGTGTGATCGGATCGGTGAACTGCTGCAGCTTTAAGAGCACTTTAGTGTGTGTGTGTGTGATTTTTTGGGACTTGCTCGTCTGTTGACTTTACAGGACTTTCTTTTCTGCTGATTCTACAGGACCTGCCCTTCTGCAGAACTTGGAACAAAACTTCAAGCCTTTTCTTTCTTTTCACACGTAGTCGCCTAAAAAGGTAGAATCCGACTTACTTGTGAAACGGCTTTACTTTCTTCTTCTGAATCTCTTTTTTCTCTTTCTTAAACCCATTTTCTGTTTAATTCTCTTTTATCTATTTCTTTTCTTTCTCTCTCAACCCCTTTTTCCTTTCTTTCCCTTCTTCTCCACCCCCAACAAACTTTATCAACTATGCCGGAAGTCTTTCCATATTTCAAGTTAATTCCTATTATCTACAAGGTGGTCTGTCACTTAACACAAACCATGTTCTCTACTACTGATATCTTCATAGATGTCAGATTAGACTCCTTGGCACCAATGTCGACTTTACTTTGCAGAGAAATTATTTTGTTCTACCATATCAGCAATAAAACATTTATTCTTTTCATCACAATTTGGTCTATCTTAAACCTTGTATCAAACACTCCACTTTACCCTTAGCCCTTAAGCAGGGTGAATTAGTATTATCTGGCGCATGTAACAGCGTTACACAAATATAAAAAAGTATACGTTTATAAAAAAGACTTTGGTTCGACGTTAAAAAAGTTACACTGTTAAATTAATCAGCCCTATAAATCTAATACCCTGGTTAACAAAATCAGATTTATTGAGATTTCTGAAACCGACCTCGTTGAAGCACCCAAGAAAGTGTGCCAAACCACAATCCTTTCTGTACCATTAGCTGGGGGAGGCAAGGAGGCGATAAGGAATCTTCAATAACTAACATATACCCTTTCATTTCAAACACATGTTTTTTACACATTAGCGAGAGCCAGGGAAACAAAAATGAATTGCTACTCACAGTTATATACGAAATAACAAAAAACAGGTAAAACAACACGTATACACAGTGCTACGCTGCTGTTATATCACATGCTCCCTCATATTTACAGAAATAAAACATAAATCAGCAGCCTCACAGACAGTGACAATAATGGCGACGCTAAGATGAACCCTCTTCGTGGGAACAACATAAATAATCATACCAAGCGCTCAGGATAACATCAAAATCTATTTCATTCTATGCCCACATCAACAGCATAGCTCGCAAATCACCTCAACAAAGAAAACTGCCACAGGAAGTGTCGTTTGCGTGACACTGCTGTCCGAACTTTCACCTTCCCGTTCCCACTTGACACGTCTTCTCTCCACTCCAAAACGAACTTCTGCAACTTTAGCTTTTCTCTTCTACAAATACACCTTCTCTGCTCGCAATCAAACTTCAGAATGCCCTCCTTCCCCAAATCACTCCTCTTTTATTTCCAATCAGGAGCATCTCATTTGCATACCTCGTGGTCACCCTGTAGGCATATAAAGAAACAGGGCAGCCATTTTTGTTTCTTTCTTCTTCATTATGAACACGAGGTAAGCCACACAAAAACGCGGTCGGTCGTTCTTGTTTCTCTTTTTCTTCATTTACACCACACGCCCCCCTGATCTTCGAGATCAATAGGATACTTCGTAATCCTCCATCCAAGCAGGCCGCCTCCTCTCACGTCGAGGCCTCTGGGGGACAACTTCTCGGGGGTTAACGTTTTCAGGTTCACTACAACGCGGGCCTAAGTCAGGTTGAGCAGCATCATTTGCTTCTCGGTGGCCCTCGATTTCTTCTTCTTCACTGCCCTCACTGCATACCGGCAATGTCACACGACGCAGGTCTAAGATATGCCGGGGAACGCCATTCACCATCACATTGTTCTTCGACTGCAATCCTGTTATGACCCCTCTTTTCCAACGAGTGGTACACTGTGCATTGGGGGGTTTCACCCACACCTCTTCACCTACTTTGATAGTGGCTTCTTCACTCTCAATTCCTGCTGCTTTGTTGCACGGATGCCGCCACTTATATGTGAAAACGGCCCTATGAGGCACAGTTGTCTCATCTTGTTTGGTCTTCGGCGAGATGTTATACCAAAACACCGCCTCTATGGGTGAAATGTTGCTTTTTTCCGCAGCGGCTTTAATGGTGCGATGATTCCTCTCCACTATTCCGTTGCCACTCGGCCGATACGCTGCTCTGAAAAATTGCCTTACTCCCCACTTATCGCATACCCCTTTAAAGGCTTCTGATCGGAAAGCGGGGCCATTGTCCATTAAGAGTTCCTCAACCGGCCCTCTCTCCAAAAATATCTCCTCGATGACCCCTCCGATCGCCCATGCAGCTTCTGCCCTGATCTCTCTCCAGATGGCAAACCTTCCCGGTCCACAGTCGACCATCGACAGATACAATTTGTGGCGATAGTGTGTCACGTCAATGGCCAATCGCTTCCAGTCCTCCGCAACGTGTAGCTCTCCTGCTTCGTGTCTGGACGGTCCAGGGTCAATTGATTGGCACTCTCGACAGTTCTCCACCACCTCCCTAACCTCCTCCTCGGTGGTCTCCGGGTAAACCTCTCTGGCTAGGAATAACGTTCGTTCTCGACCAAAGTGGTGCATTTCGTGTGACTCTTTGACTTCTTCCCCTGCACAGCATACCGAGGAGACCTCCTTTCCCTCCTGCAGCCAGGCCTTCTTCACGCGTGTCATCGAATCCGCCTTGTTTTTTTCTGACGGGACCAACACAACAGATACTCTCAACTGGAATTCCGCTATCAGGTCGGTGAGCGCTCCGAGTCTGCGCTTGATCAGCATTTCCGTAGCACCCCTTGTCTTAACTCTCTTATCGCCAGTTACTGCTGACCGAATCCACGACGCTACCGTTGCCGAATCGGTTTTGACTTCAATTATTTTCAATCCCCATTTCAGGGCCAGATTGATTCCTTTTATAGCGGCATCTAGTTCTGCTACGTTGATATGGGAGAAGTCGTTGTTTTTTCTTAGCCACGCCGCATCCTCCACAGTTACACCTCCTATCTCTAGTACGACGCCCAACGCCAGGTTACTGGCATCGCACCAAACCACACCCGCGTCTTCGCCGCTGACATACCATTTCCCTTTCACTGGGTCCTCATTCCTCACTCTCGCAATGACTTCTTGCAGCATGTTCGTGACCTCCTTCGTCACACGGCCTTCCCAGTCCATCTAGGGCCTCCGCCGGTTTTGCGGTTAACCCATACTTCTCGACATGGCTTCTTACTTTCTCTGCTGTCACCTCTGCCTCCTCCACCAGGATGTCGTCAATGTACGAGCTAGTGGCCTCCTCCACTGTACAGTCTTTGCTCAGCACTGTCTTCAGTATGGCAGTCATAATTTTGGGGGCTGAACTCAGCCCAAAGCCTAACCTCGTCAGACAATACACCCGCCCCTTGTACCGGACCAGTTGGTACTGCCAGAGTTTTTCATCTATATGGATCTGCAGATATGCCGATTTCAGATCGACAATCTTAGTGGCCCGCCCCATTCTTCTCCATTTCCTCATGACATCCTCACATACGTCGATCCCCGTTCCAGTGTGGCAGGCTACGTGTCTGTTCAATTCCCTAAAATCCAGCACGGGCCTAATCTTGTTTTTGCTAGGCTGAACAACCGCCAGTAGTGGCAACACTCCTTTTTCTTCCCCTGTCCACGGTTTCAGAATTCCTTCTTTTATCCACCTCTCCACTTCTTCCTCGAATCCTTTTCTTATTTCTCCTCGCAGGGTGTTTTCGTAGCAGCCCACCTTATTCTGTAGTTCTGGGGGCCCGGAGATCCATTTCCATTCCACCGTCCACCTCACGCCATCAAACATCGCCAGGAAATCTTTGTCCTCAATGCAGCAAACCTCCGGTTTTGGGGTTCTGACAGTTCTATCACCTTCCACTCCTGCCATCCCCACTGCGCTAAGACGTCCAAACGTCACTTGGCCCCCTCTTAACGTAGCGCCCCCCAATCGGTTAATTGCACTCATACCTATAATCACGTCGACACCACCGACCAGATGATTCAACACTAGGGCTTGCAGTTCAATGGGCACCCCTTGAACCATTACTTCCGCTGTCGTCTCTCCTAGGCATTTCACATCCCTGCCATCCACGGTCCTAATAATCCTGGTTCCGCTCCATGACCTCGCGACATTCCTTGCTAACAGCGTTGTAGTGCAGCCTGTGTCGACAAGGGCTATGGCTCTCTTCCCATTGACTACCACCGGTAACCGAGGCAATGTTCCATCATGCGCCATTTCCACACAGAAGGGGTAACCACTGGCGCAATAGCTCCCCTTCACTCGTTTCCCTGGTCCCGTGCAGCAACACAATAGCGGCTAATATGCCCCACTTGTCCACATCGGTAGCACGTGATCCCCGGTCTCGGCTCTTTGCAGTCCTTGATCAGATGAGGACCCTGGCACCGGAAACACTTGATGGCAGGTCTCCCCTCATGTCGCCTCGCCAGCTGCCTCTCATTCAAGTGAGGCCTCATGCACATATTTCCACTCACAGCTGCAGCCACGATTGAGCTTTTAATATTTTTCACTAGGACTCTGGCGTGGACCAAGAGATCGTCCACTTCCATAGAATGGATCCCTGTGATTCTCTGCATGTTCGCAGAGATTTCCTCTGGGAAGCCGTTCACTAGGTACAGCTTTACCGTCATCTCCAGGCTCCTCCCCACGTAACCAGCCAACCCTGCCAGTCTCCTGATCTCTGCCGCAAAGACGTCAACGGACTCGCCGGTCCACCTCAAACTTGACAGCTTGCCAAGTGCTTCAAATGGGCCCTCCGCGAAGGCCAATTTCAGCCTTTGCTCCACTAAGGCAAGGTCTTCCTTGTCTTCATCTCGCATCTGCTGTTAAATCGTGAGGGCTTCCCCCTCTAAGTATAGCGCCAGCAGGGTGACCACATCTTCTATCTTTTGCAGCTTCGCCACCATTTTTAATTTCTCCAGCCACTTAATCAGGTCGCCCTCCCCAGTAAAGGGTCTCAACATCTGAGTGCTCAGTCTCCACCCAGCCATGTTAATTGCTTGATACGCCGAAATAGCTTGTTTGCGTGACACTGCTGTCCGAACTTTAACCTTCCCGTTCCCACTTGACGCGTCTTCTCTCCACTCCAAAACGAACTTCTGCAACTTTAGCTTTTCTCTTCTACAAAAACACCTTCTCTGCTCGCAATCAAACTTCAGAATGCCCTCCTTCCCCAAATCACTCCTCTTTTATTTCCAATCAGGAGCATCTCATTTGCATACCTCGTGGTCACCCTGTAGGCATATAAAGAAACAGGGCAGCCATTTTTGTTTCTTTCTTCTTCATTATGAACACGAGGTAAGCCACACAAAAACGCGGTCGGTCGTTCTTGTTTCTCTTTTTCTTCATTTACACCACAGGAAGCCATTCATCAAAAGAAAAATCAAACTCGAAGCACGAACATCACAGCCGTCGCCTCTCCGGCAGTATATAAACACTACAACTGCCACTCGAACATATTCACGACTTTATCAGCTTCAATTTGATAGTGAATATAATCATCAGATAGATGGCCCCCAACATTACGTTAAAATATGAAAACAAACACGAATCAAAAACGAAAATGATTAACGCCAGAAGCCAATTGTCTACGTCCTTAGTACGAGTATAAATATGACTGCTTTTTCAACAAGCGTCAGAAAAGGCAAGGCCACCAAGCAGTGAACTTCGATACAGAAACAAGAGAAATGTGTAAGTAGCTCAATAGAGTACACCCCGTGCAAAGTATTTTCAACAGATCTAAAGAAATGTAGGTCGGGAGGGCACCAACTTATAATCGGGATTTATCACTTTATATGTCCAAGGTTTTGTGTGTGGCAATTTTATTGAAGTCGGACGTAGGAGTGTATCCATGGGACTATTAAAAATAAATTTAACGGGATCGCCGATAAATAGAAAGGTTTCATCAGTCCACATCCTTACATAAAGAAATAAAAAGGAAATCCGGAAAATAACGATACTCGACAGAGAACAGGAAATCACCGTATTAAGATGAAATAAACAACATTTGTTTACGTGTTTGGAATATTAATTGTAATCATTCCAACATTTAAAGTGAAAACCAGACATGTGCACCCAGAACACTGACCCCGGTATAAAAGTCAACAAAACCTGTTAACTTCCCTTTTTTCGTCTGGACCAGCGTTCGAGCTGCTTAGTCGACGAACTAACCACACACTCGAACGTCACTTTCCCTGTTACTGTAATGTGGGGCAAGCACAAGTACACTTTATACGCTTTCTCTCTCCATGAACTGGATTGACTTTTCTCACTCTATCTCCCCTTCGCTTTGGCCCATCGACACAGACATGTGCGCGACGTTCTACTGAGCTTAACCCTTTCTTTCTACAGACATCTTGCCACAACGCGTTTCTCTATTGCATTCCCTTTCCTTCCACGCGCGTAGTCGTAAACAGCTGAATGAACACGTGTACACCGAAGACTTTCATTTCTCAACAGAAAATAAACGACATGTTTATTTTATTCCAGCATTTGAGCTCTTTGTTTTCTTCATTCAATTCATTATTTTTTCTTGTAGGGAGTTAGGGTATTTTATATCCTGGTCCGCAACACTATTTTTGAAAAGATCAGTCCATAAATCATATAAGTGAATTCATAGGTGGGTGGGTTCGTATCATAAGAACAGTAGCTCGAAATAAAATTATTTAAAGGTGTTAAATGAGACATGTTAAATGTATGTGGCGGTCGATATCAATAAAAAAAGGAAGGCCCACATGCGGAGACGGATTATCAACGTTTTTATTTTAAGATGGTTAACACCGGAAAGAAAGAAACATGACTCCTTAAGGGGAGGGTCCTCAAACCAGAGGGGGATAACTCAGACTGCTAAGGTTTACCCCCGTTAAATTTACATCCTGATAATTTAAATTTTCACAGTCCATGCGGATCCTCGCCAGGGGTTTTGTGAAGCAGTCTGCCATATTTTTGTCGGCAGGTACATAGTTCCGTTCGATTGTACCATTGTTTATTTTGTCCCGTATGTAGTGATATTTTATGTCAATGTGTTTTACCCGCTGATTAGTGATAGTTTTTTGCAATGCAGATTGTTCTCTTGTTGTCAGAATATATTGTTGCTTGTTTACATTCTTTTGTATTGTTCATATCGTTTATTAATTTCAGTAGATATTGTGCCTCCTGTATGGCAGGTGTTATTGCCATATATCCAGTCTCATATGTAGATAGAGCTACAGTAAACTGCTTTTTATTTTTCCAGGCAATAACAGGTCCTTCTTCATTTAAGGAGAAACAATACCTCGACACACTTTTTCTGCCTCCAGAGCTTCCTCAATCAGCATCGGTAAATCCTATTAACTTCAGGCCACCTTCACATTTCCTGAAAGATAAACAAAAGTTTAAAGTCGCTTTCAGATACCTGCATTCCAGTGTTCAATTGTGGGGAGTTAGTTGTACTGTGATAATTTATTTACGATGAAATTTACATCTGGTGCAAGTAGATAAGTAAACCAGGATTCCTATAGCCTCTCTGTACCTTGTGAAATCAAAGAGCTTTGCTTCCTTAGAGAAAGTTAATTTTTGTTCACAGGGTATTAGTCTGGGATTGCAGTCTAGCATATTAAAAGTTTCTAATATTTTCTCAGTATATGTCCGTTGATTCATTTCTATTTCATTTGGTTTGACTATGAAGTCCACATTGTGGTTAGAAGCTAAGAAAAAACAAGTCTTACCGTGGGTGCTCAGCCAGTGAGTTCAGGCCGAGAAAAGGGAAAACAAAGATGGCAACCAGCATTTTGTTATGTGCGTTCTCGCATAATCTCGTGTGCGCATGAAGCTGGAAACTACAAAACGAGCTTCATTTCTCGGTGCTGAGGGATTCCAGATCGGACTGGAGAGTAGGCGCAATGGGAGTGGAGATACTTTCTGAAATTATAATCCTTTTTTTGTGTGTTTGAGGTGAACCACCCCCCATTACTGAGGTTCAGGCTATTTCGGCGCTGGCCAACGCTGGTTTAAGCAACATGATTAATAATGGCGACGGTGTGGTGGCGTGGCGTAAAAAAGTGGATCTTGTGGCAAGGATACAAAAGTTGGACGATGTGACCGCAGTAATACCACTGTTTTTAGAAGTGGACGCGCTGACCCTCTATTTGGAGCTCAGCGAGCGAGAACAGGGTGACACGGACACCATCAAGGGTCGACTGATCGACGCTTTTGCAGAGGGGCCTTTCGAGGCCTTTAATAAGTTGAAGGAGAAGAGATGGACGTGAATCTGTTGATGTCTACACGAACGAGATAAGAAGATTGGTTGAGTTGTCGGGCATCAGAGGACACGCCACGAGTCACATAGTCAAAATGACATTCGTTACCGACTTCCCGGAAGAGATATCGAAACGTTTGCAGCAGGTTGCGAGAGTAGAGACGCTGGATGTGAGTGAGCTGCTCAAAACTGCAAAGATCTTGGTGAGCACCCAGTCCACGGAGTCTGGAGGGACAACAGCAACGGTACAGCAGGATGTGGGCAAGAGTCTGCCGAACCCTAGGATGGCATGCTTCGAATGTGGGAGACCACACATGAGAAGATACTGCAGGAAGTTCTTGCAACGAACAGTATGTTACAAATGCAAATGGAGAGGCCATTTAGCAGTGAAATGCACGAGTTCGGGAAACTGGCAAGGGAAAGCCGACGCGCAAGCGACCGCCCCGATTCGGGAATAGTGGCGCACTTGCAGCAGATGCCCAATCAGAAGCTCGTGGTGGAAGGACGGGGAGTTATGACCCTGATAGACACTGGCTGTACCACTACCATGGTGCACACAACCCTGGTCGGAAGATGGAAAGGGAAGGGTGAAGTAGTGGCATTCGATGGGTCGCGAGTGAAGTGTCGAGGGAGGAAGACCATCACTATTGATATTGCTGAACACCGGATGAGGGTCCATGCAATTGTCACCGATCATTTGGTGCCTGACGTCTAAGCCATCATTGGAATGGATGTTATATGCCGACTAGGAGGCGTTACCATCACGTGAGTGCGCAGTGACAGAGCAAGCTCCTGCGGGGACCAACAAGGCCGGGGAGGAAAGAAAAATGTCGATCAAAGATCAGGACTTTCGAGCCGAATTCGACGGAGAGCAGTAGACGGCAGAGTGAACATGGAAATATCAAGTGCCATCGCTGACAAACAGGGTGGCGTGCTACACTAATTCGCTTAAAGGAGGGGCGAGAAAGGAGTTTGAACAAGAAGTGGACCGATGGATTGAGGAGGGTATACTGCTGACTTGGACGGATGAGGTTGAGTCGGGCATTTTGCCGTTGATGGCCGTTCTGCAACCAACTAAAGGGAAAGTAAGACCAGTCCTGGATTTCCGAGAACTGAATCAACATGTTAAGTGTCATACTGGAGTCGACACCGTAGATGTGTGCAGTGAGACCATTAGAGAATGGAGGCAGATGAATAGCGCATATACGCTGGTAGATCTAAAATCTGCCTATTTGCAACTTCACATCGCCAATAAGCTCTGGAAATACCAGTTAGTCAGGTACAAAGGCAAAACCTACTGCCTTACGCGAGTGGGGTTCGGATTAAATTCGGCACCCAAGATCATGTGAACTATCCTCAGGAAGATTCTGGAGATAATTGGAAAAGGATATGGGACAGTGAGTTCATACATAGACGACATTCTGGTGAATGAGACTTTGGTAACTGCCAAGGAGGTGGCGACTCATTTGAAGAGGTTTGGATTGGGCGCCAAAGCGCCTGCAAAATTAGACGGAGGGGCTGCTTTGGCGCTAAAGCTGAAACGAGGTGCGTCGGGCAGTATGTTACAAATGCAAATGGAGAGGCCATTTAGCAGTGAAATGCACGAGTTCGGGAAACTGGCAAGGGAAAGCCGACGCGCAAGCGACCGCCCCGATTCGGGAATAGTGGCGCACTTGCAGCAGATGCCCAATCAGAAGCTCGTGGTGGAAGGACGGGGAGTTATGACCCTGATAGTACTGGCTGTACCACTACCATGGTGCACACAACCCTGGTCGGAAGATGGAAAGGGAAGTTTCGCAGAGGGGACGAGATCCCGCAACTGAAGCAAGAGCTGAACAGATGGGAACGTTTTTCTCTATGCGGGAAGTTGATCGGACATTACCCCGTTGCTAGGTGCCTTAGACCAGCATACAGCTACATAAAGAGGCATGCCGAAGGAAAAGGATGGAATGATAAAGTGGGAGGAGGAACGGTCGCCACGATGAAAGAGCTCCTGAAAGAAGCAGAATGGCAAGGCCCAGTTCGGGGAACCTGGAACATACCGCGAACATTGGATGGAGTCGTGCGGTGTGATGCAAGCAGCGTTGCAACAGGAGTAATTTCTGAAGTTAGAGGAGTGGTTGCAGAAGACGCGGTCTGGTTAAAGAAAAAAAATGATGTCAGCCACATCAATGTAGCGGAATTAGATGCGGTAATGAAAGGGGTCAATCTGGCCTTGAAATGGGGACTGCGTGACATCTGCATCAAAACAGACTCTGCCACGGTGTTTGCTTGGCTAAAGTCCCTCATTTCAAGCGAAAAAATGGTAAGAACGAAAGGGGCAGCAGAGATGTTAGTGAAGCGCAGGCTTGGGATGCTAGCTGAGCTGATGCAGGAGTTTTGTTTGAAACTTCGCGTAGACATGGTGGCTTCTGAAAAGAACCGAGCAGATCCTCTCACGAGAGTGAAGAAGAGTTGGCTTTTGCCAAAGAAAGATGTTGTTGCTGCATCGGATCTAGATGATGTTTGCATGCGAGAACTTCACAATCTGCACCATATAGGGGTAGAGAGGACGTGGTACTTGGTGAAGAAAGTCGACCCGAGTGTCACCAAGGAGCAAGTGAGGCAAGTGGTCAGGACATGCGACAGATGTCAGTCGATTGATCCTGCTCCAAGCACGCATGAAGCTGGTCAATTGGGGGTGAGTGGGACCTGGGAGAGATTGGCATGCGATGTCACCCATTATAAGGGTGGAATTTACCTGACGATGATTGACTGCGGGTCCGGGCAATTTGCCCTATGGAAGAAGCTACGTGGAGGAACAGGCAATGAAATAGTGGTAATCCTCGGTGAGGTGTTTTTGGAGCGAGGTCCCGTAAAAGAGTTGTTAACCGACAACGGGACCCCATTCAAGTCAGTAGCAGTGATGGAAGTAATGAGAAGGTGGAATATCCAACAATTTTTCAGAGCTGCCTACAGACCCAGTGGCAACGGGACCGTGAAGAGAAACCACCGCACCATAAAGGCAGTTGCGGAAAGAGGAGGCACCTCACCTGAGCAAGCCGTCTACTGGTATAATATGTCGCCTAGATTGGGACAAGTGCCAGAGACGGTTCCGCAACTCTCAACGTTCGCATATTCCTGGAGACATCCCAGGGTTGAGCCGGCAAGCAGAGAGGCAGAGGCCACAGGGACCATTAAACTCGGGGATGAGGTATGGGTGAAGCCACCGGTGGCGCGCTGCACCACACAATGGAGTAGAGGTCGCGTGACTGGGAGGAACACTAGAAACAACATTGTGGTGGACGGAGTACCGAGGCATAATCTCGACATCAAATCAGTAGAAGGCGAAGCAATGGAGGGGAATGTGCAGCAACAGGAGGAAGACGAGACACCTCAGAGGCCAAGTAGTTAGAGGCGACCACCACAGTGGATGAAATACTACGAAATATGATCTTGAGATCAGGGAGGCGTGTGGTTAGAAGCTAAAAAAACAAGTTTTACCGTGGGTGCTCAGCCAGTGAGTTCAGGCCGAGAAAAGGGAAAACAAAGATGGCGGCCAGCATATTATTATGTGCGTTCTCGCATAATCTCGTGTGGAAACTACAAAACGAGCTTCATTTCTCGGTGCTGAGTAATTCCAGATTGGGCAGGAGAGTAGACGCAACGGAAATGGAGATACTTTCTTAAATTATAATCCTTTTTTTGTGTGTTTGAGGTGAACCCCACCCCCGTTACGGAGGTTCACACACCAAGAAATCTTGAGATTTGACGTAAATCTTTCATGTAAAACTTTTGTTTGAGTAGGGTCTTGACTTCCGTTACTTTGTCTAAGTTATTTGCGGCAATCAAGATATCATCAACCCATACGAGAATAATACTTCTTTTATTTTTATCAACTTTTTCAAACATGCATGGGTCGAGAGTTCTTTTATTAAATTTTTCTTGCAGAAGTTCTTTACTCAGAAGGTCGTTCCAATTTTTACCGCTCTGTTTTAGACCATATAGTGATTTGTTTAATTTCCAAACAAGTCCATCATTGCCTGGAGCAATGAATCCTTCGGGTTGTTGGGTGAAAATATCACAGTCTATTTTGGCGTTAATGTATGTTGATTAGACATCCATCTGGTGAATTATCAAATCATTCTGCACAGCAAATCGCATTAGAATTCGGATGGTGGCCATTTTTGTGGTGGGTGCATATGTTTCATGGTAGTCTATATCATTTATCTGACTGTACCCCTTGGCAACATACGAGGGGCATGCAATAAGTAATGCCCCTGACCCACTTCCCATAGCAGTAGAGCAACGAAACTTGGCACAGTTATTAGTCTTTCTCTACATAGGAACCACCCAGTGTTATGCATTTCTCCCATCGTTTGATGCAGCTCTGGAGACCGTTTTTGTAGAACACCCCAGGTTGGTCCTCCAACAACGACGTGACTTCAGAAATCAAGGCTGCATCATCTGGGAAACGCTTTCCTTTCAAAAACAACTTCATGGCTGGGAAGAGGTGAAAGTCAAAGGGTGCAAGGTCAGGAGAGAAGGGAGGATGGGGGAGGATTTCATAATCACACGCCCGTGCTTCTGATCTGGCGACATGCGAGTTATGGACCGGAGCGTTGTCCTGCTGATCTTACCCCGCCTCTTGATTTTGATAGCTTCCCTTAATTTCCTCAAAAGTTAAACATAATAGGCTCCTGTAATTGTGGTACCCTTTGCCATGAAATCTGTCATCACTACTCCGTCCTGGACCAGAAGTCTGTGAGCATGACCGTGCCAGCGGAGGGATGAACCCTTGACTTCTTTGTAGGTGGTGAGTCAAATTGCTTCCATTGTATTGACTGGGCTTTGGTCTCTGGATCATAATGATGGACCCAGATTTCATCCTGTGTAATCAGTCTTTTGAAAAACTTTGACTCATCTTCTTGGCACATCTCCAAATTCATCCTCGAGCACTCGACGCGTTCTCGCTTCTGGAATGCTGTGAGCAACCTGGAAATCCATCTGGCAGACACCTTATGCATATGCTAATGGTCATGAATGATAGTTTCTACAGACCCTGTACTAATCTTGACATCTTGGGCTACTTGGCTATTTGGCGAATAGTAATGCGCCGATCTTCCAAAATGGCAGCCTCATTTTGGGTTTCGTGTTTTCTTCATATGATCGTAGTGATGCCTTGAATTCCATCAAAGTTTGTGGTGCATCTCTTTGGGAAACTATGGCTTTTAATGTGTTGAAGGTAGACGGCAACCCCTTGAGTTACATAGCTGCCGCCAATGCGTCTGAAATTGTCTCTCCACCATTTCGTAAAGCAGCTATGGCTTTTCAGCACGTATAACGTAGCCGGTAACACCTTCGTCCTCATGTTTTGGAGGGTAGACAGTTCGGTATACAAGGCAATGATTTTTGGTTTGCCTTGGGACAAATAATGTTCTCTTAAATTTTTTAAAGCTTCCTTCCATCATCTTTCACATCTTGCATGATTAATGCCAAACTTCTATCATCTAGAACTTGGATAAGTTCCGCGAATATATCCTCGTTTCTCTGTGGGTAAATTTCATCATCTTCCTTTTTTAATTCGGCTTTTAATTTTAGCCTGTGAAGATGTCCCATAAATGTAATTTCGAACATCTCATAATTATTTTCATCGCCATCAAACATTAGCGACTGGGCCCATACCCTGTACAATGAGACATGTTAAATGTATGTGGCGGTAGATATCAGTAAAAGAAGGAAGGTCCACACGCAGAGACGGATTATCAACGTCTTTATTTTAAGAAGGTTAACACCGGAAAGAAAGAAACATGACTCCTTAAGGGGAGAGATCTCAAACCAAAGGGGATAACTCAGGGTGCTAAGGTTTACTCTCTTAACAAAATGGAAATTTAAGTCTTCGGTTATTGTGGTAAGTTTCACGAGGATAATAAAGTTCATGTCTGTTGCGCGCAAAATCATGACCAGTACTTTTACGTCTCCCAGAATGGAGTTTACTTGAACATGTGTTGACACTTGAGAAATTGAAGAGAAAACTGATTTGATCTTTGGCGGTCAAATCTTTATATACAGGCTTTCTTGAACGTTCCAGCCTGCCTACTGTATTTATAAACGAGGGAGCGTAACATAATTCCTTCTGTTTTATATGTGCGGTTGTCGCATCATGATGACATGTACCTGCCCATTCTTCATACACGTAAATTTATCAAAGCGGTGATCGCTGTGAAAAATTCGTGTCAGGCATTTGTTCTGGCCGGGAATAGCGGTTTCTACAGATCAATTATTCTAAGTAAAAAGGTTAATTTGCATTAATAAAAAACAGCTCGTCAAAATATAACTGCTACACAACTTACAATCACAGAGTCATGCATTTCTCGTATCGTTTAATACATCTCTGGAGACAAATTTTGTAGATGATCCCGAAATTCAGAAATTAAGCTGCATCATCTAGAAAACGCTTTCCTCTAAAAAAACAAAAAACAAAACAAAACAAACTCCATGGTTTTAAGAGGTTAAAGTAAGAGGGTGCAAGGTGATGAAAAGTAGGTTGATGAGAGATGAATTTATAACCAGCCGCCAATGCGTTTTGTGGGTTGGACTGTTATCTTTCACTTCTTTATTTTGATAGCTTCACTTAATTTACTAAAAAGTGGAGCATAATAAGCTATTGTAATTGTTGTGTCTGTATCAATAACAACACGAACGCAGAAAATAAAGGTAAAACAAATATATTAAGACGAAAATAAAATACATATTTACAAAGGTGCAGTTGTACTGCAGTTGGAAGATTGTCCGGCAGAGGGCGTGTTAAAGTCTTTCATGGAGCAACCTGCACATGCGTCTTGCCTATCCAGCGTTTGAACACAGCTCTCCGGTCTTGCTGACTTGATTCCTTTATCTATATCTTGTTCACCCACGTATGCTAATTAGTGGGCGTCTCCACAATATCCCCCTCCCAAGATTTGAAGTCGTGTAGATTTCAATATATTTTCCTTTTAGTGTTTGGGTCATTGGGTCTATAGCCTTTCTTTCCCTTCCAGATCTCCTCTGTTCGGGCATGGTCTGTGGCGGGTCAATATTAAACGTTTCGTATACTATATCAATTGGATCTTCCTCTTTCTCAGGTTTGTCATGTTCGTTGTCTTTTATATGACGTTTTCTCAATTGATTTTGGTGTCTTTTGTGTATCCCTTTTGGACCTTTTGTCATGTAGACCAAGTCGCCGATACGTTTATCTGCCGTACTACACTCCCAATATGACATATTATTTTTAAAACATTTAAAATATACCTGATCACCAGGTTTAAACCATTTACGTGATGTGTGTGTCGTTTTATATACGACTGCTTGCTTTGTTATTAATTTATCAAATGGTGATTTTATTTTTCTCGCAAACATTAATTCTGCTGGCGATAATTTCGACGATGCATTTGGGTTCTCAGTTATCCTGTATATTTGCAGGAACTGTTGTAATGCTTTATCTGTCGGTGTCCCTATCGATTTTCTAAGGGCGCGCTTTATCGTATCTACGAACCTTTCTGCTAATCCATTTGAACTAGGATGGAACGGTGGTGTAGTTATATGTTTTACCTGAAATGATTCACAAAAATCCTTGAAAACACTTGAAGTAAATTGTGTTCCGTTATCTGTGACTACAATGTCTGGTACCCCAAAAGGTGCAAATATTTCATGCAGAAAACTTATTGTGTTATCTGTCGTTGGGGTTTTGACCCGCTTTACTTCCGGCCATCTGGAAAACTATCTACTATTATTAGGTAGTATTGTCCCTCGATCGGTCCAGAAAAGTCTAGATGAATGCGTGATCATGGATGGTCAGTTTTTTTCTAAGGTTTATGAACTATCGGTGGTACCTTAGCGGCTAACGCACAACCTTTACATTTGTTTACTGTTAATGCAATATCCACATCCATATTACGCCAGTAAACATAACTCCTCATAAGTGTCTTCATCCTATTTATACCCAGGTGTCCTGTATTAAAATCACGTAAGATTTTTTTCTGCAAGGTTTTCGGTACAACCACTCTATATAGTATACCTCATTGCATAAGGAAAATATACTTTGCGTTTTCCGTCATTTTCCCTTACTTTTTCCTTTATGTCTTTGATGACGTCGTCATTTTCAGCCTCCATTTTTATATCGGTAAGCGTGACTGGTAATTTTTTTTATTTACACAGTGATCACCACTTATCAAGGCCCGGAAGCCACTCAGGGATAAGGGTTATTGCAAGTACATTACGTTAGTGTGGAGATTTGATGAAGTGTTTACTTAAGGGGGCGGTTCATTAGGAATTTGTTAACGTTGGACTTGAAGACATCCAAGTTGTAGTCCGGTGGGAGGCAGGCAGACGGAACAGAGTTCCACAAGCGTGCAGTTCTAAGAAAGAAGCTTTGTTCATGCAATTCACGTTTTGATTTAGGCACAGATATAGAGTGGGGAAAATTTTTCACAGTGGATTCAGCTAGACGGGTGTTTTTCGTGAAAGATTGGCGAGGGGGACCAGAGATTGGAGTTCAGACGAGCACCTGGCATGGAAATAACGATAAAACAAGGATAGGCTCGCAACGTCTCTTCTGTGGGAGAGAGGTTGCAGGGTAGAGAAAAGGGCATCCTCCACTAAGCCACGAAGTCTATTTTATACTATGTCAAGGCAGGATAGGCTGTTTTTAGCAGCTCCTGCCAAGATATGGCAACAGTATTCCATCCTTGGACGTACTTGGCTTTTATATAGATAGAGAATTGCATCAGTAGTAAAATATCTCCTGGAGCGGTAGAAGGATCCCACCATCTTTTCAGCGACCTTGGCAACAGACTTATCATATTTGCCACCATGTTTTTTTCCTCATAATTGCAACGTATAGCTGCAATTACTGACTCTTCAAGGTTTTCATCCCTTTTCGGTATAAGCCTTGACAATCCATCCGCATGACCTATTTTTCCCGAACGTAGATGTTTTATTTGAAAATCATAATTTAGCAAGATCGTACCCCAACGGAGTAACCGATTTGCCGTATATACTGGTAAGCCCTTCTTTGAGCCGAAAATAGTCACCAGGGGCTTGTGGTCTGTTTCCAGTATAAAATGTCTCCCGTACAGATAACGGTGGAATTTCGTCACCGCGAAAATAATGCTTAATGCTTCCTTTTCTATTTGGGAGTAAGTCTTCTCTGACGGAATTAGGGTCCTTGAAGCGTGCGCTATAGGTTTCTTCGTTCCCAATAAATTCTCGTTTTCTTTAATTACGAAGATTTTCAATTTCTCCGTCGTGCCATTTAAATTAATGGGCAGGGCGACTTCTCCTTCGAATTTGATTTCGTCTCCTGTCACCGTTCTTGCACCCTGACTTGACGTTTTCAGAGTCGGTTTATCCATTTTTTTCACAGTGCTAACGTTTATATCCGACAAATCTGCTCCAGAATCACGTTGAAATTTTATTTGTTTGCCGAAAATATTAACCAACATATATTTTCGTAAATTGTCTTTCTCTTTGTCGTTTGTTCTCATTTTGTGTACTCTATATTTTGTTCTGCAACAAATACTCTTATGTCCGATTTTGTCGCAATTGAAGCATCTGTATTTTTGTAAGGACAATCCTTTTCCCAATGTTTTTCATCACATCTTCTGTAATTATTAGTTGGTCCCGATTTTCTATAGTTCCTTTGACTTGAATCGTAATTTCGTTTTCTGTAATTAGAGTTTCAGTATTTATAACTCGTGTAATCTTTTGGATTTTGACAAGTCTCAAACTTTCTTTGCCCTGCGTTTCTGCCAGATTTTTTAATCTTCCTTATGCACGACACTCCTGCTTCTTCTATATCTCTGGAGTCTTTTTTTTTAGTGATACTACCCTTTGACAATCTTCTGCTAACTTTTGCAGTGTCAGACCTTGTTCTGTCTCTAATTTTTAGAGAAAGCGTCTTCGGATCTCTGAATTTTTTGTAGAAACTAGCACCTGTGCAAAAATTAAACATTTGAAGTCGTTCACCGTAAGTTCCGATAATTTAAAATTGTCGCAGTGTTTATTCACTGCTGACGCACATGTCAGGTAGTCCTGCTCCTCCGTTTCCTTAAGGTTCATACACGACCATCTCTTGTAAAAAAGAGACGTGTTCGGTCTGAATAACTCCTTAAGAAGTTTTACGGTCTCAGCGAAGTCTAACTGATTCGTTCTCCTTGGCAATATGAAATCAACAAATTTGCAATGTTCACAGGTACCAAGCTTTCGATGTAATAAACTTACTTTCTTTGCGTTTGACCAGCTTTCGCAATGTTTCGAAAATATCTTCATACGTCTTGAAGTGTGCCTTAAGAGTTTTATCCTCTTCCGGTAAGTACGTGAACATATCTATGCTATTCACAATTGTTGCGTTGGAAAAAGTAGTATTGCTTTCCTGTGCAGAATCAGTCGTTAATCTTCCCAACAAATCTTTTTGATGAAGTTTCATTTGCTCTATACATTTAAGAAGCCTTTCATTCTGTCTTTCGTCTCTTTCTTGTAGTTCGTTTTCTGTAATTCGTCTCATTCTTGTTGACGCCTTCTCTGTACTTCGTCTCTTTCTTGTTGACGCATTTGCATTTCCGCGAATAACTTGATAAAATCCTCCATTTTGTTTTCCAAATTAGTAAATCAGTCACTTTTACAATTTCCTTTCTTTAATAAATACGAACAACCGATTCCTTTTGTTACGTTATTAATTACGTACGAGCAAGAAATAAATCACTTCTTAGTACACTGAGAAAAAAAATCACTTTTTCTTTCAAAACAGTCTACCTAATAAGTTCACGATATCCTAGCGAAACACTTTTTTTGTGCACTTTTCAGAAAGGGTTACTGTAACTTTCAAGTTTTTTTTCGTAGGCACTATGAAATAAAGTGCTTGCTGTTTTATTTTTTCCAAGTGTCCCGGGTTTTGAATTTCCTTTTCAAGTAGTCACAAAAAAAATCTTGGTGTTTTATAAGTATCCAGCGCTTGAATATCGCGTTCGACAATTTTGTAGTTGCTGCGTTTTAAACATTGAATTCCCGAGTGAATTTTTTTTTCAATCTTTGACGAGTAAGTATTTCTCGAATACCACTGTTGAGTTTGATAGTGTATTTTCTCACGCGTAAATCTTTTTTCGAAATCCCGTCGCCACTGTTGTGTCTGTATCAATAACAACACGAACGCAGAAAATAAAGGTAAAACAAATATATTAAGACGAAAATAAAATACATATTTACAAAGGTGCAGTTGTACTGCAGTTGGAAGATTGTCCAGCAGAGGGCGTGTTAAAGTCTTTCATGGAGCAACCAGCACATGCGTCTTGCCTATCCGGCGTTCGAACACAGCTCCGGTCTTGCTGACTTGATTCCTTTATCTATATCTTGTTCTCCCACATATGCTAATTAGTGGGCGTCTCCACAAAAGTAATTATCGTAACCTTTGCGAGGAAATGTAATTTTTCTTTGTCCCGGAAGTTTGTGAGCATCACCTTTCCAACAGCGGGCTTCAGTTTTACATTTGTGTGATGTCGGTAGTCCAAATGCTGCCAATGCATTGATAGGACGTTGGTCTATGGATCGAATTAACCCACATTTTATCATGTGTGATCGGTCTTTTGAAAATATTTTACTCATATTTTTGGCACATTTCCAGATTTATCATCGAGAACTCAACACGTGTACAGCAAAATCACGTTGGGACATCAGTTCTCGTTATATTGTCTCTAACATGCGATACACATGCGACTGGAGCCCGGTTGTTAATTCAATACACATAGGAAACTTGGAAGTTAGTTCAAGCTATCGTGAATTCAACGGGATACGTTTTTTGCTTTCGGGAAAATATAAGCAACTTGTGATTCCATTTGATTGACAGCTTATGCATATGCAAATAGTAATGATTGATAGTATGCACAGACCCTACACTAATCATAACCTAGCGCTATTTGGTGAATAGTCAACTGTGGATCTTCCAAAAATGACAGCCTGACAGTGACTAACAATTGTCTCATCAATGACAAAAGGAGTAACCAGATCTGGAAGCAGATTTTCAGAACATGTTGAAATTCACAATGCCAACGTATAGAAGAAGTATATGAAGTGGCATCATTTAAAAAATATTTTTATTACATTTTCACCCCAAACAAGGCATATTGCCACTTTGTTGTAGGGGCTACTGTCAGGGACATAGGTATCAGGGGTACTGTGTAGGGAGTTGGGCAGCAAGATGTCTGTTCACGTTGCACTTGAACTTCTGCATGTCAGTACAGTTGTGGAAGCAGGGATCCGGCAGGGAATTCCAAAGTGTAGCTGTTCTGGAGAAGAAACTACTGGAGTAGAAGGCCCTCTTACATCTAGGGATCTCTACTGTGAAGGTGTGGGATTTAGCTGCCTGTCGGGTTTGTCGGGGGTATTTATGTCGAGGGGGCACAAGTGCTTACAGTTCGTCAGATCATTCACCGTTAAAGTACTTGTAGAAAAAGCAGAGGGATACAACATTTCATCGATGGGACAGGGGCTGAAGTTTCGATGACAGTTTAGGACCTATTATATTAACGACTCTCTTTTGAACCTTGTCTAGGAACGATAGACTAGTGGTAGATGCACCAGCC
Source organism: Euprymna scolopes (assembly GCF_053919585.1). NCBI lineage: Eukaryota > Metazoa > Mollusca > Cephalopoda > Sepiida > Sepiolidae > Euprymna > Euprymna scolopes. The sequence goes on along the minus strand of NC_136487.1, from coordinate 177,409,509 downwards.
CAAATATGACAACAATACTCCGTACATGGGCGAATGGTGACCTTATAGGATACTTTCAAGTGTTAGTATCTTTCTATCCCGGTAGAGAGAACCATCCTTCTTCTCAGCGGTCCTGGCGATACTCTCGATGTAATTTTTCCAACTCATGTTTCCTGAGAGCATTAGGCCGAGGAGTTTAAAGGATGTACTTTCAGATAAAGAGTCATTGACCATTGCTATTGGTGGTAGAGAAGGTTTCTTGTAATTATTGAAGAAAACTAGTTTAGTCTTGGCAGCATTGAATGTGACCATCCATTTATGTCCCCATTCCACTACAGATCGGAGATCATCTAGTGCTTCTGCCATTACTTTAGATATGTGCTCACTTGTTTTCCTGTCGTGTCTGTTATAGAGGGTGGTGTCGTCAGCACATATACCCATCTCACAGGCAATTTTGTCAGGGGGGTCATTAATGAATATTAGGAATAACAGAGGTCCCAGTATAGACTCCTGAAGCACTCCCACATTTATATCGTATTGTTTAGATGTATGACCGTCGAGGATAACCTGGATTTTCCCTTATCTAAGAAGGATTTAATTATGTTATGTATTTTCTGAGAAGACCTTCATGCCATACCCTGTCAAAAGCCTTACATATATCTAGAGCTACCGCTCACGTACGTCACATATTTTGTACGTGATGAAAAAAATAATCAATGAGTGACACTTAAAAAGCTCCATTTCCGACCTGACTAATTTCTGACACTTTTAAATAAAAATCAAAATTACGTCAGTGTTGTAATTTTCCACACAAGCTACAGAAATAAAAATCGTTGCGCATGCAAAATTTCAATTAGATGAGAAAAATAGATATTTGGCTCAATAACCATTTTTAATGAAAAATACGATGGTTTAAGAAAAGCATTTACTAAAAATTTAAACAAGAAAACGTGATCAAATTAGATGTTTTATTGAGAGATATTACATTTAGAAATTGTAAGAGTATCTTGTGTAGGAGACGGTGAGACTCGTCGTGGGCGACGAAGCGTTTCACTGAAGAACCACAGCAACACACAGCAAACCAACAAACAATCACAGCCACGGCGCGAAGGCAACTTACAAAGCTCAGCTGACTGCACGAATAGACACGGAACCCAACGGTCACTGTACTGATCGCCAGGAACGTCAGAACCCAACTGACTCGCACCTCCGATGGACCGATTTTTATTACTCAAGATGGCCTAGCTAATTTGCATCCCCGCGAGATCTCGCGCGATCCTGCGAGATTCCGTCTCTAATAAAAGCAGGCAGGCGCCATCTTGAAACTCTTTCTTCCGCTGCCCCGACCACAGGATCAGCCACCACCCCACACGCCAGGCACACACGGACCCTCTTGCGCCGAGGGCTACGGTTAGTCTCACACTCCCCCCTGGTCTCCAGATCACATACGTGACACGGCGGACGTGGCCGTTTGATTCGAGCACTCCTGCGGAGGGGTATTGCCGGGACTTCCTCATCGGAGCTCTCAGAAGTGGCATCGGAAGCATCAGCATTAGAGCTCGCAGTTGAGTCATCAGGTCCATGGGGCACAGGTTGGATCCATCGCTCATCGTCGGATGACTCGCTCCTTCCACTGCTCGCAGTTGAGTCACCAGGTTCGTGGGGCACGGGTTGGATCCATCGCTCATCGTCGGATAACTCGCTACTTCCACTGCTTGCCGATTGGTCAGCGCTTAGAGCGGGCCGGACATCCCTTACGTGGCGCGGAGTACCATCGACTAGTATGGCCTGTTCACTGATGACGCCGGTGACCCGCCCCCTCAAAAAGCTGCTGGTGCACCGGCCGCCGGGTGGCTTCACCCAGACGGTGTCTCCCACTTGGTACGTCCCCTGGGGTTCTCGTTGGTCGGGTAGACACACTTCAACGTCCTTGACGCGCACGTGGTAGTGATGAATCGCATCAGCAGGCGCACTGCCGCCAGTCACGGTGTCCTTAGGCGTTGTGTTGTATCTGTAAACCGCCTCCGCGATCGTACACTTCTTCCTGGCCGCGATCCTCTTCACGGTTCGGTGGCATCGCTCCGCTATGCCATTGCCGCTCGGCACATACGCGCATCGGTGTCGAAGGCGGATCCCCCAGTTGTCCATAAAATGCCTAAATTCCCTGCTGCAGAACGCTGTGTCGTTATCTGTGAGGATCTCCTCAGGCGGCCCCCTTTCGTAGAATATGGATTCCAATTCGTGGATGACACTGGTGGAATCCTGCCTTGCCAATTGGCGCCAAATCGCGAACCTCGTTGGCCCGCAGTCTATCAGCGTGAGGAAGTGTTGGCTGCCGTAGTGGGTTATATCCATACCCAACCGACTCCAAGTCGCGTCCATTCCCAGCTGTCCTTTCCGCCATCTGGCTGGGGCGGGGTCGATGGACTGGCACGTTTGGCACTCCCTGACCACTGCTCTTACTGCGCTTTTTGGTATTGATGGTCTAGCCAACTTCACAAAGTAGTAGGTCCGTTGCACTCCGGGGTGCCCACTGTCGTGATGTATCTTCCTGATTTCGTCCTCCTCGACGGAGGCAGCACACAGAGGCAATGGCTTAGCTTCTTTCTTCATAGCCTCATACCATCTCCGTGGTACCCGAGTGAGCTTGTCGGCGAGGTTGTAGTCCGAGGCGACGAGCACTACGTCTACGGACAGGTTGTACTCCGTCACCAGTTTTTTCACAGTCTCGAGCCTCCGTCTTATCAGCATTTCGCTGGCTGCCTTGGTGCGTGCCCTGGCCTTGCTCGTGAGTGTGTCCGACACCCAGTGGTGCACGCAAAGTGAGTCGGTGTGCACACGCAGTTTCTTCACTTCCCATTGAAGTGCCAGGTTAATGCCCTTTATTACAGCGTCGAGTTCTGCCAGGTTGATATGGGCAGCATCATTCGCCGGTCGCAGCCAGCAGGCATCCTCAACTACGGCCCCATCTTTCTCCAAAACTACACCGATCGCTAGAGAACTTGCGTCCACCCACACGCTCAGTTTGTCTCCCTGCACGCACCAGTCCCCTGTGGCGGGGTCATTCTTTTTCACACTAGCGACGGTCTCCTTTAACATTCGAACCAATAGTTCGTCGGTTATCTCATCGTCCCAGCCTTTGCTGACCGCATTTGCCCTCCTTTTTATGACGCCTGTCGCTGCACGAACCCATCCGCATACTGGAAGGTGCCCCACAAGTTTCCCGCACAGGGAGAACACGGCACGTCTTGTGTAAACGTCGGGTACGTCGGGAACTGCGGTTCCACGCCTCCACCTCAGGATCCCTCGCTCCTCTTGAACGCTCAAGCCCAATACGCGGGCACCATCCTCAAGCCGCTCAGAGTCCTTGCAGTTTAGACCAAACTCGGCAAGTTTGGATCTTACGCGCGAAGAGGACACGATATCTTCGTTCACGTATATATCGTCAATATACGCCGATGTTCCCTTTCTGATCCATTCTTCTTGTGACAACACGGCATTGACGATAGCCTTCATTATCTGGGGTGCTACGTTTAGCCCAAATCCGAGTCGCGTAAGACAGTATCTCTTCCCGGAAAACATCACTGTCTGGAAAGGCCACATCGCCTCGCCGATCCGGACCTGCAAATATGCTTTTCTCAAGTCCAGTAGGGACACATTGGACCCCTGCCGGCGCCACTCTCGAAGCTTGCTGGCACAGACGTCGGCGTCCGCTGTGAACGCATCAACGTGCGCATTCAACTCACGGTAGTCCATTACCGGCCTCACCTTTAACTTGTTAGGTTGGGCAACTGCCATCAGCGGTATCAGGCCCTTGGGGGGTCCAAGTTTGTCGTAGGGGTATGGAATCAGCCAACCGTTCTTAATCCATTCACGGAGCTCGCTTTCATATGCAGGCCTTATCTGGTCGGGCATACGGTACTCTGCCACTTTGTTTTGTAGTTTGGCCGGTTCCTTGTCTTCTGACCACCTCCAAGTGGCGGTCCACGCCTTCTGTTGGTCGTCGAATTCCGCACTGAAGTCCGGCTGGTCGACTCTTAGTGCTGCGCACACCGGGGGCCTATCCTGAAACTCTACAACGCCAGCGCGCGTTATGCGCACGCCGCCCAGGGCTTTGATGGCATCGTAGCCTAGCAACAGGTCGAAACTCAGCGGTTTTTCGCGTGTCACCAGCGCTTCGACGTTGGCTGAGTTCCCAGTTCTTGTGCGAATGTGTACCACACCCACGCCGCAACACATTCGTATTTTTCCAGTGATGGTAGTTATCCTGACGTTCTTCTTTTTCCACGCCCGACAGAAGTCCGCACACACTATGGTGCGGGAGCAACCGGAATCAAGGAGGGCTGAACATAACGTGTCATTAACTCGGACCTGAATGACAGGGAGCGCCTTGTTTATTTTCTGTTCGGGGAAGAGGTCGGCACTGGCACCTTGTCCCCGTCCCCGTTTCCCGCACAGTCTCGGGCCATGTGCCCAGTCTTGTTACAGCGGTAGCAGCGAACAGCCGTCGACCGCCTTCTACAATTTCTTGCCATGTGGCCTCGCCCGTTGCATCTGTAGCAGATGACATCACCTTGCGGGCTGGGTCCCTGAGACGGTCCTTCGCCACTTGGTGGGGCCTGTGCGACAGCGACTACCGTTTCCTGCACCGTCGAGTCGTCCTTCATTATTGTCCTGGCTCTGTCCACTAGGTCACTCAGCGGTAGTGAGGACATGGTAGAGGTTGCTCGCAGGAGCTGCTTTGCTCCAGCGGGGAGTCCTGACAGGAATTTGTAGGCTAGGGCCCTCTCGGGAAGACCGCCGAACAACACCGTCAGCTTCTTAAGTTCGGCGAGATACACGTCCACAGTTTCGCCCAAGCGTATAGACCTCGTCTCAAACTGCTCCCATGCAGTGGCGGGGTCAGTGGCGAAAGCCCTGTACAACGCCGCCTTGATACTCGAGTAGTCACACTTCTCCTCAGCGCTGAGTTGCTGATATACAGCGAAGGCCCCGCCGGTCAGCCGCAGAGGAATCACACGCTCGACATTTTTCACGCCGGACAACTGACAATGTAACTCGACCTTCTCAACCCAGCTGAGTACCGGGTCGGATCCGTCGAATTCCGGTATCAATTTTAGATCGAACCTATCCGCCATTGAAGAAAAGAAAACCAAGTTCGGAGTGGGGAGGCCGAAATAGCTTGTAAGAGTATCTTGTGTAGGAGACGGTGAGACTCGTCGTGGGCGACGAAGCGTTTCACTGAAGAACCACAGCAACACACAGCAAACCAACAAACAATCACAGCCACGGCGCGAAGGCAACTTACAAAGCTCAGCTGACTGCACGAATAGACACGGAACCCAACGGTCACTGTACTGATCGCCACGAACGTCAGAACCCGACTGACTCGCACCTCCAATGGACCGATTTTTATTACTCAAGATGGCCTAGCTAATTTGCATCCCCGCGAGATCTCGCGCGATCCTGCGAGATTCCGTCTCTAATAAAAGAAGGCAGGCGCCATCTTGAAACTCTTTCTTCCGCTGCCCCGACCACAGGATCAGCCACCACCCCACACGCCAGGCACACACGGACCCTCTTGCGCCGAGGGCTACGGTTAGTCTCACAGAAATAAAAGAAAAACTGTCAAGACATGTTATCAGCATATAGTATTGTCTTTCGGGTGGTTTTAAAGATTTAAACGAGAATAAGAACTTTGTTTTAAAAAGAAAAATATAATCACCGTCAAAAGATTTTTCCCTCTGAGTGGTTGCATGAGAGACTAACACAAATTTTTAACTAAAAAATATCTACACACATAACAATATGGTTTATCACTTTAAAAAAAATTCTTAAAACTTTGTTTTCGCTGAAGATAGAGCATCTTGCCGAATGTCAGACATTCAGAATATCTTAAACAATACAACTTTTGTCTTGCGTATATTTTTGCATGAGTCAACAAATGTTTCTTCTGTCTAAATGATGAACCACATACTTCAAATTAATGTCGTTTGTCGTTTTTAATATTCTTATTTTGATTCAGCTGTAAATAGGGCATATTAACGGATGCCAAACTTTTACCTTCTATCTCATATATTTCAACCAGATCCTTTAAGATTCTAATCGTCTCTTTAAGTGTAATCGTTAGAATCACTTTTGCATTTTGTATACTGAATATATTTGCCATATAGTTCTTGAAATTCTTTTTCATAAGGGCAGTTGCTCCTATAATTACCAGAATAATAGAAATTGTAGCTTGCGCGAGCCTTTTCAAGTCCCACACAAAAACACACGTTCACATTTCAAGCTATATTACTTGTCGCATACGTACGCGCACACAAACATACGCGCCCACGTCCACACACGTACATATATTCACGTTCGCGTACATACACTCACATTCACGTGTATATATACACACACTAACGTACACACATGTACTCACACACACGCACACATACGCATACAAGGGCAACGTCACTTCCCCTTTCAAAGGAAATACATACATGCGCAAAAGACCACCGGAAACGAGTATAAAAAAAAGAGCAATAAGCGGCTTCTTTCTTTTCGGCCCAGTTTTCGAGTTGGTCGGTCTACGGACCGACCGCGTGCCTCACACCAATTGCTACTATGTGGGGCAAAAGGCTAACAGACCGTACGTACACATTCTCACTCTGTCTCCCTCTATCTACCACTGGTCCCTGAGAACACCTTCGCGTAGCTGACTGCTAACTGACGTCAACCCTCTGTAACAGAAACACATAGAACTCTTTTCTTGTGCGTCAGTGCCTCCCCTGACTGTGCGATATGGCACATACTGACCAATCAGAGGCATAGCGCAGGGATCTTCCTTACCCCCTTAAGGAACTATAACCGCCTCCATCCCTCACCCACAGGCCGCAGCCTCTATATATTACGCGATCGCTAGGGATGCAAATCGAGACGCCACGTCTGTGGCTATTCTCGGCGCTATCGAACGCCTCACCAGAGAGGTGAGTAAGCTGAACATGAGGAGGCCACATTCGCCTCGACGCCACTACAAGAACCGTTCGCCATCCCCACATCACCGCCGCTATTCTAGCAAGCCAGGACTATGCTTTTATCATAGTCGTTTTGGCAAGGACGCACGGCGCTGTAAAATGCCTTGTTCGTATTTGAACCAGGGAAACTAAGGTCTGGGGAGTTGAGTACGGCAGGCTCTCCACGGGATATTCACAACAACCGTGCCTATTTCATTATGGACTCTCGATCCCAAGCACGTTGTTTTGTAGATACAGGGGCAGCTTGTAGTATTTGGCCTTTGAAACTTCTCACAGAGAAGCCTCCAGTGTCGTCCATCGCACTGCAAGCGGTAAATCATTCTCCCATTTCCACGTACGGTCAAATTTCTCGTTCTCTGGACTTGGAATTACGGAGAAACTTAACGTGGGTCTTCACTATAGCAGATTTACCCTACCCCATACTAGGCGCGGACTTCCTACACCACTTCAACCTGATAGTGGATATGCGCAGACGCCGGCTGATAGACGCAAATACTGAACTTTCGGTCTCTCGTGTAAAAAAAAACACCCCCTCTATCAGCCCAGTATTCTTCATTGCTGCTTCAGATAGCCCGTATCAGACCGACTTAGCCTCCTACCTGGAGTTAACCAACTTAAATTTCGTGGTGAGCAAACCCACGCACACCACAAAATACCACATCGAGACCATATGTGTGTTGTATTGTAGTGTGGCCCCCAGGTTGGGAATCGTAGTAGTTCGTAGGACCCCCTGGTTGTGGCACACAGCAATTTTAATTACGTCGATCGTCCGTGGTTTCACCTGTTTACTAAGCGGTTGTCATGACAACGAGTTAAGACTAGTGAGTTATCTCACCTTAGACTGGCACTTTTTTCTTATCTTGCCTCTCGTCAATTGTCAAAAAATATCATAACAGTGTTGAACCTGAAAACAAATCGGTTGACAACTTAGAACGATCAGCCGTAACTTAAAACATGTATTAAAGACGTAAGTCACAATTGCGTTGTTTTTGTATAAAATTATATTTTATAATATCATACATATTTACAATTTAATAGTTCGTCTTTTTCTGTTGGTGGTTTTGAAGTTCACAGCGATAGTAACAGCGTTCTCACAGTGATCTGAGGAGGGAATGACGTTTCGACGATACGGTCTTCAGCGACGTTCTGTTGCCTTTTTCTCTCCTCTCTCTGCTCCCTCTGCTATCTCGCGCGTCTGTTCCTTATATGGCATTCAGCTCAACTTTCTGACGTCACGCGTCCTAGAGCTAATTTACATATAACCAACAGAATATTTAGGTCTCGGCTTCCACGTGAGTCCTTAGCACGTTTTTGTTTTATTTATTTAGTCGGGCGATTACTTCTGCACGTGCCGATAATTCACCTGTCATCAGGAAATTCCATTCATTGTTTTTTTTTGTTCGCCGTAGAATGCCGTGCAAAATATGCGAATTCCAGTAACCTGAATTCTCGTTTTGTCAACAATTACGATCGTCCGACTTTTTCTATTTACACTGCTAATTCTTTATTTGTCTTTAATTCATACTAGTGGACTATCAACATTCGATGTCCACCTATCAAGTTAATAAAAAGGGATTTTATTTTAACCTTTATGTATCGGTTGGCCCTAGCCAACCGCTACATAACATCCCTCCCTTTCTTTTCTTTTTTTTTCATCCCTTTTTCTGTTATTTTCGTTTAACTTAAAAAAATAAATAAATAAACAGCAACACGAAAAGCATAAGGTCTTCTTCGGTATAAGTGCATCGGCCGCACTTAACAGCGAAATATACACTGCAAATTTACCAATTTTACCGAAGTGGTCGATTTGTCCAATATTCTCCACTACCTCGGCTCTTTAATTAATATGACTAATTAACTAAATACGAGTCTAACATTTTAATTACTTGTTTAAAACGTGGGCAGCATATAGTACAAAAATTTCGACCAGAACGCCAGGATCCTAAATGTAGGTGGCAACTCCGAACTCCCTATGATAAGGATTTTGCCTAAAATCGACAGAGTAACTTTCTTACCCAATCCATACATCCTGTTCCGCGCTCCCGACCCGCAGTTCGATTATAACCTGAGTTCCCAACCCCCGTGATAGCCTTAGCTACGGTTGGCTGATCCCTACTATTATAAACAACTCCGCACGACCTGGGCACTAAGTTATATATATCTTCCTTCGATATTTCATCAACTTCTTTAGTCCTTTCAGCCGTCATGCTCCGTGTTATTGTTTTCCGTTCCATCAACGGGACCCTGTTTTCCTGACTTGGGGATTCCCGTTGATAGCGATTGCTCTGTTGGGGATAATTTTCTTCCTCCCCACTAGAGGATTCCCTATCGGTACTGCTATCCTCTACCGGTGCTGACAGGGTAGTTTTTCTACAGCCCTCTTGCTTGTTGGGAATATCCCATTCCTCCAGTTCTGCTTTCCGACGGTGTTCCCATGGGCTTTTGTTACTGCCCCCGTCAGTTGGCTTCTAATTCTATACGAGACTGCCCCCGTCTTCTCTATTATTACGTAATATGGAGACCATCTTACGTCTAGCTTTCCCTTTTTTCTATTATTTTTATAATAAACTAAATCGCCAACTTGAAAATCGACTGCTTTCGTTTTCTCGTTGACCCTATCTATCATTTTCTTCCTCGCTCTCTTTACATTGTTCTTGGTTAATGTAAAGGTCCGATGCATGTCCTGCAGAGCGATCTCGTGATCCTCTTCTCCGTAGTAAATTCTACGAGGCCTCAGTATGTTGTCTAACGGCAAGACAACGTCTCTATTATAAAGCAAGTAATAGGGGGAGAACTTCGTTGTTTCGCTGACATGAAACCTTACAGCAGCCAACATCTGGTTCAAGTACGTGTCCCACGAACAGTCATTGTCCCTTATTTTCTTTGCTAGTACATCATGCATCGTCCTATGGAATCTTTCTATTTTCCCGTTACTTTGCGGATGGTAAAATGAGGTGGTCACGTGATCAACATTAAGCTCTTCTAAAGCCCTTTCATGATCCCATTGACGTTCTCCTGTCCGTTATCCGTAAGTAACTGCAATGATGCGGCAAATCTGGGAAATATTTCCTCAATTAAGAGATGCCCCACTGTCTCTGCCTTTTTATTAGGCACAGCGAAAGCCTCAGGCCAACCACTATACATATCAATGAACGTGACTATGTATTGATTGCCTGACAAAGTCCTCGGATAGGGTCCGGAAATATCCAATGCAATCTTAGCAAAAGGAAAAGAAGGCATGTCGGTCTCCTGCATTTGAGGTTGTTGCTTCCTCAAATTTCTGGTCTGGTATGGGACGCACTTCCCTATGTGTTCGTTTACCTTCTTGAACAAACCAGGCCAGAAATACTTCTGTTTAATGGAGTGGAACGTTTTCTCCACGCCCATATGACCATTCTCATCATGGTATTGATTCAATACCTTCATCCTTAAATGTAACGGAATATATAATCTAATTACAGGATCGTCGTCGGGTTGCGATAAATAATATACGATATCGTCCATTATAATGTACTTTTTTTCTTCCATCTTGGACGTTTTACCGCTCCTCAACCGTTTCTTTAATTCGACGATCTGACTATCGGCGTCTTGTTCTTTACACATATCCACACCTGATAGTGTAGGACGCTCGCTTACTACCGGTGAGTCTTCGTCATCCTTATGCGATACAAACTCTCTTGGTTCAAAACGATTCGAGTTTATCGCACCCACCGTATAATTTCTATCGTCTATCTCTACTGGAGGATCGTCTTCATCCCGACTCGCATTTACCGCACGGGATGAGAGAGCCGCACAGACGTTATCCTTTCCTTTCAGGTACTGTATGGTGCAATCATAGCCAGCCATACTTAATGCCCACGTCTGTATTTTCCTATTCTGTATCAGAGATTTCAGCAAGTACTCCAATGGTCTGTGATCCGTGTAGATGGTGAACGTAGCACTGTGCAAGTAGTGATTCAACTTGCTTAAGGCATAGTGAATCGCATATTCTTCTTTCTCTATTGTTGACCATCTAGTCTGGGTATCAGACAACTTATGGGATAGAAAATAAATGGGTTTCTCTATCTCCCGACCCTCCTCCGGGTCGAAGACCATTTGAGACAAGGTTGCTCCGATCGCATAGTCGGAGGCATCCGTGTATAACCTGTATCCTTTGTTAGTGTCCGGGTATGCCAGCATCACCATCTCTGCAAACTTCCATTTCAATCGATTAAAAGCAGACTGATATGCATTGTCCCAACAGATACGTGCATGCTTCCTAGTTAACCGAATTAACGGTTCAGCGATTACGGAAAAATCCTTGATAAATCGCCTGTAATAGGATGTCATGCCTATAAAGGATCTAACCTGCTTCACAGTGGTTGGGGTCGCAATTGCCTGAACTGCTTTAACTTTGTCCCCCTCCGGCTGGATACCTTTCTCACTTACTCGGAATCCCAGATATTGCACTTCCTTGCCGAAAAACTCACACTTCGCCGCCTTTAACCTTAAATTATGCCTACGTAAACTACCTAGCCCTTTTTCTATATGCTTAACATGTTCCTCCTTTGTTTTGGAGAATATTAAAATATCATCCAAATAAGGCACGGCGAATTCTTCCTGTCCCTGTAATACTACGGACATTAGCTCCTGAAACACTCCCGGAGCGTTAGCAAGTCCGAATGGCATTACATTAAATTGGAACAGTCCTCTATGACAGGTGAACGCAGTTTTCTCTTTATCCTTTTCGTTCAACTTTACCTGCCAATACCCTGATTTCAAGTCCAACTTTGAGAAATATTTTGCTGACCCAAGCGAGGCCAGTATATCATCAATTACTGGTAGCGCTCGAGCATACTTCTTTGTTATCTTATTCATGGCCCTAAAATCTACACAGAACCTCTTTCTTCCGTCTTTCTTTTTTACTAAAACTATCGGGAAACTCCACGGACTGTTTGACCTTTCTATCACCCCTGCCTGTAGCATTTCCTCTAGTGCTACATTAACTTCTTCTCGTTGTTTGAGAGGTGTTCTATAAGGGTTTTTCTTTATGGGATCGTTTTTTCCTGTATCGATCCTCATCTCTACTGTGTCAGTCCGGCCTAAATATCTATCCTCTGTGACAAATAAATCAGTATTTCGTCGCAGGACTTTATTTAAAACTTTCCTCATTTCTTCCGGCACTTTTATGCCGTTGAGATTACTTTTGTTTCCGACTTCCTTTGTTTATTTGGCTTTGATATCGCCATTACTACTTCTGTTCTTCTACATCTACCTATTTTGTAACCTTTCCTTAATTTTACTGTCTGGTTCGTGTTATTCATAATTAGCAAGGGAAAGCTTTTCCTACCTTTAATTTTAACTACCGTGTTCGCTACGGATACACCACTTAGATCACTTAGGAAGCCCTTATCTATCTGCATTACTTCGTAATCTAAACCCTGACCGTTTCTCATTCCGGCACGAGCTGTGCACGCATGTAAATGCTGCGGTTTCAGGGTGACATCGTGCCTTAATCTAACTATACTCGAAATATGAGCCTCCTCTTGCAGCGCTATGTACTCGCTGCCTAATCGGATTGCTCCTAAATCAAAGTACATTCTAACACTATTTTGCTTGAGCCAGTCTCGGCCCAATATGACGTTCCTATTAAGGTTTTTCATCACTACAAAATCATGTCGAATGTACTGGCTTCCTACTTTAATCTGTAAACGCGCCACTCCTTGCACCATGAGAGGTGACCCGTTTGCAGTCCTTAAATTCATCTCTATTTTCTTTATCTCAGGCTTCTCTCTGAGACCTTCTAATACGGTACTTTTTATTGCTGAACTTTCGGCGGCAGTATCTACTAAAGCCCTAAACTTATTTTTCTCTATCTTAATAGGGATGCAATTAGCGGCGCCCATATGTCCCATGATCTTTGATTGTTCACCCCTCTTCCTCTCGCTGGGCGTCTTGCGAGTGGGGTCTGCTCGTTTCCCGACTTAGGGAAGGTGCAGTTCCTGGCTATATGGCCTTTTCTGTCGCAATTGTAACACTTAATCACCGGCCAAGGGCGCTCCGTTTCTCTTGCCTTGAAGCCGTGTCCCCTATTAAATCCTCTATAATACCCCTGCCCCCTATCTGGCTCTGGGAATCTTTTTTTCTTATCGCTTCTATATTCCTCTGGCGCCTACTATAATTTACTTCCATAGGTTCTTTTTCTCGGTCATTGCCTCTTATGCGGGTTTGCCACCGTTCCTCGATTAGAGCCTTTTCATAGGCTACCTTGAGGTCCGATGGTTCTTCCCTCATGATAGCGATTTTGACTTCTCTGTCATATAGCCCCTCGATGAAGAAACCTATCACTTGGCTTTTTATTACTTCATTGTTCGTATCTAGGCTACCATACGAACCTTCAGCCAAGTGCACTAACCTCTGCATGTAGTCCTGCAGAGTTTCGCTTCTACCCTGCTTAATATTTGCTAACTCCCTAATAAACTTGGTAGGATCTGCCTGAACTCCAAAATAATTATCCAGAGCTCGTTTCAAGTCTACCCATGCCAAACCCTCATTGTTGGCTAGTAGTCTTAAAACAAACTGTCCTATTGGGCCAACCGTCGTAATTAACGCTAATTGGCATTTTTCTTCCTCTGTTTGGCTAACTATTCTAGTGTATTTATCTATATCATTTAGCCATCTTCTGTATTCCTGCAATCGTCGAGTGTCTAATGTTTTTATTTTTGCTAAAAACGCCTCCCCCCTCAGAGAGTTCGAAATGGCCTTCCCTACATTGTGTAGTTCAGCCCCCTAGGATCTTAGCGAAATTTGTGAAAAACTGCTGTTCCATCTTTTACAATTATTTTCAAAATTATACGAGAAAGAAAGAAGAAAGAAAAGAAATATATATAATTTTTTTTTTAACAAAACTTTTTAAGAGCCGAGGTTTAGAAAAATATTGGAAAAATCAACTAACCTTTCCTTTTCCTCAGGTCCAGTGTCCTTTCTTCTTCTCTTTCTTGCTTCTGCGTACGCGTTTCTCTTCGTCGATTGATTCACGTTGTGTTTTTTTTTGTTGTGTATGTGGTAACCAAGTTCTTTTTGTCTAAGAGTTCTTTTTGTTTAGTTTTGTTCTTGTTAAAAAGTTCTTACTTATCACTCTTGCGGAGTGAACTGGTCTCCAAGGCACCAATTAATACTATGTTGTCTTGTAGTGTGGCCCCCAGGTTGGGAATCGTAGTAGTTCATAGGACCCCCTGGTTGTGGCACACAGCAATTTTAATTACGTCGATCGTCCGTAGTTTCACCTGTTTACTAAGCGGTTGTCATGACAACGAGTTAATACTAGTGAGTTATCTCACCTTAGACTGGCACTTTTTTCTTATCTTGCCTCTCATCAATTGTCAAAAAATATCATAACAGTGTTGAACCTGAAAACAAATCGGTTGACAACTTAGAACGATCAGCCGTAACTTAAAACATGTATTAAAGACGTAAGTCACAATTGCGTTGTTTTTGTATAAAATTATATTTTATAATATCATACATATTTACAATTTAATAGTTCGTCTTTTTCTGTTGGTGGTTTTGAAGTTCACAGCGATAGTAACAGCGTTCTCACAGTGATCTGAGGAGGGAATGACGTTTCGACGATACGGTCTTCAGCGACGTTCTGTTGCCTTTTTCTCTCCTCTCTCTGCTCCCTCTGCTATCTCGCGCGTCTGTTCCTTATATGGCATTCAGCTCAACTTTCTGACGTCACGCGTCCTAGAGCTAATTTACATATAACCAACAGAATATTTAGGTCTCGGCTTCCACGTGAGTCCTTAGCACGTTTTTGTTTTATTTATTTAGTCGGGCGATTACTTCTGCACGTGCCGATAATTCACCTGTCATCAGGAAATTCCATTCATTGTTTTTTTTTTGTTCGCCGTAGAATGCCGTGCAAAATATGCGAATTCCAGTAACCTGAATTCTCGTTTTGTCAACAATTACGATCGTCCGACTTTTTCTATTTACACTGCTAATTCTTTATTTGTCTTAAATTCATACTAGTGGACTATCGATGTCCACCTATCAAGTTAATAAAAAGGGATTTTATTTTAACCTTTATGTATCGGTTGGCCCTAGCCAACCGCTACATAACACGTGCTCCTGTTTTCTCACGCCCTTGCTGCCTCCCTGCTGAGAAACTTAAGGCAGCGAAGGCAGAATTTAACCATATGCTGCAGCTAGGAATAATACGCCCCTCGTCCAGTCCATGGGATTCCCCTTTGCATATGGTCCTGAAACAAGATTGAGATTGGCGTCTGACTGGGACTACCGACGACTCAATGCCATGATGGTACCTGATCGTTACCCAATCCCACATATACAAGATTTTGCTTCCTCTCTGCATGGTTGTAAGACCTTCTCCAAACAAGACCTAGTTAAGGCTTACCATCAGATTCCAGTGAATCCGGCCGACATACCTAAGACTGCGGTAACAACTCCATTCGGAGAGTTTGAATTCTTAACTATGCCCTTTGGTTTATGAAACGCGGCTAGCACATTTCAGCGCTTCGTGGACGAAATAGTGCGCGACTTTGACTTCGTCTATAACTACATAGACGACATCCTCATGGCAAGTGCCTCACCTGAGGAACATGTCACTCACCTCCGCCTACTATTCGAACGGTTTCAGCAGTACCAGGTGAGGATTAACCCTAGTAAATGTGTGTTCGTTGCTTCGTCACTAGTTTTACTGGGCCACATTATCAGCCTAAACAGTATATTTCCGTTAACGGAAAAGGTGAACGCTCTGAAAGACCTTCAACCACCCACTTCACTTCGCCAACTAAGGCACTTCCTCGTTCTGTTGAACTACTACAGACGCTTTATCCCACACTGTGCGAATCTTCTAGCTCCTCTTTCCGACCTATTACGTAACAGGAAGAAGGAAAATGAGCGGATCTCACTTAATGAGGCCAAGCTAAAAGCTTTCAATGAAGTGAAAACAAAACTAGCGACAACATCTCTACTTGCACATCCTGTACCCGATGCCCAGTTTCACTGATCGTTGACACATCAGGCACAGCTGTAGGTGCAGTATTGTAACAGCAACACCAACAACAGTTACAACCTCTCGCATACTTTTCGAGACAGCTGACACCGGCAGAACGTTTGGCCATGAACTCCTGGCAATGTACCTCGCACTGAAACATTTCCAACATTCACTCAAGGGCCGTCAATTTGTGATCTACACTGATCACCGTCCGCTTACATACGCACTTCGTTCTAAGCCGGACAAATATTCTCACCATGAAACACGCCACTTGGATTTTGTTTCGCAATTTACAAACGATATTCGACATATCTCAGGTGAGCAGAATGCTGCGGCAGATGCTTTGTCCCGCCTTCCCATTAATTCTCTGGCCTCACCATCGGATATCGAGCTACGGCAGATGGCCTTAGACCAGCCTGGACACGTTGGATCCGTCGTCACCTGAATTTGCAACTTGCAAATTTGCATACCTGCCCGTGCCTACCTCGGACACGCAGATCATTTGTGACACCTCAACGGATTCACCTCGACCATTCGTTCCATTGATATATTGGAGGGTGGTTTTTGACACCCAACACAATTTGGCACACCCCGGATGCAAAGCCACAGTGAAGCTGATTACAGCTAGATTTTTCTGGCTAAATATGAGGCGTGATATCACTGCCTGGAAACATTCCTGTGTATCCTGCCAAAAGTGCACAAGCATATCCGTGCACCCCTTGGAACATTCACCACCCCAGACGCTCTGTTTAGCCATGTGCACATCGACCTGATTGGAGCTTGGCCGGTCAGTCAGGGATTCACTTATCTCCTGACCTGTATAGACCGTTTCACATGGTGGCCTGAAGCCATTCCCCTCACAGACATTTCGGCTGTCGGTAGCGTGAGCCCTTATATCAGGCTGGATATCGCGTTCTGGAGTTCCCACTTCCATCACCACTGATCGTGGCGTATAGTTTGAATCCCACCTCTTCCAGGAACTCTCCAGGATGCTAGGGATCCAACGTATTCGCACTACAAGCTATCACCCTGCTTCTAACGGGATGATTGAACGCTTCCATCGCCAATTAAAAGCAGCATTACGTGCTTACCCTGACCAACAGCAATGGAGCGAATATGTACCGGTTGTTCTTCTTGGCTGTCGTGCCTCAATCAAAGAGGACTTGGGGTATTTTGAAGCCGAACTAGTCTATGGAGCACCTCTATCATTGCCAGGTCAAATGCTGACCCCGATAGAGGATACAACAATTGACTCAGCTCTGTATGTCAACAGACTACGAGCCTATCTACGTAAGCTACCACCAATGCACCCTAGGAAACAGACCATAAAATCTTTTGTCCCGAAGGACATATCAACATGGACCCACGTGTTCCTTAGAAAGGACGCAGTAAAAGCCCCCCTTACTCCACCCTACACTGGCCCTTATCGCGTGCATTCACGCACTGATAAAATTTTTATCCTCGACATTAGTGGTAAAAAAGAGACAGTTTCCATAGATAGGGTAAAAAGAGCCTTTCTGGACACATTAATACATGAACCACACATTCCTCCAACATACACACAGCATCATCATACACCTGAGCTAAATGCTCCACATGAGAACAGTTATGTGACCACTCCACGTAGTGGCCGACAGGTACATTGGCCAAAGAAACTATGTAAAACTGTATATGTTTGTTAAAAAAGAAATTTTCTTTCTCTCCTTCCTACAAAAAAGAACGTTTTATAAAAAAAAAGAATATTCCCCAACTTTTTACAGAAATCTAAGAACATTTTTTTTCTTCGTAAAAACAAAAAATAACGTGAATAAATTGACATTTTTATTTAATTTTTTTTTGCTATTCGTTCTTCTACCATTTTCTCTGGCGGCTTTCAGCCTAAGCAGGGGGTTATGTAGCAGAAACAAATAGAACTCTTTTCTTGTGCGTCAGTGCCTCCCCTGACTGTGCGATATGGCACATACTGACCATCAGAGGCATAGCCAGGGATCATCCTTACCCCCTTAAGGAACTATAACTGCTTCAATCCCGGACAAGAAAAACTCTTCCTTTTTCCAGCGAGACGTCAAAGAGAGCTGACCTATTTCCCCCCTCTCTCTCTCTGCCTACATCGGTATCGACTGTCCCCACTTGGGAATACCTACCGGGCAAGGCAGAGGAGTTCTATCCCAGCTATATCCTAATAGTATCTCGCCTTACTTCAATAAACCTTTTCCTTGCAAGTTTTACGAAGTCGTTTTTTCGTTTATTCAGTAGCTTGTGTTAAAATATTTTATTAGGGAGTGCTCGAAAAGCATTAACTCCAATCCCTAAACCTCTATCCTTTTCTTTGTCTACACAGTGAACTGCCATTTCTCGTTCCATTACATTGCTCACTTCTCTTCCCATGCGCGAACAAACGATAGTGATCCGAACTTGAGATGAACACACATTTACTTTTCTTACTACAACACCAGTCCCGCAACAAACGATGGTACCACCCGCACGGACATGAACACATGGTATATCTAAAACATCCATTCTTTCAACAGTAAATAAACGACACGTTTATCTTATCCATCAATTGAGTTTTTGTTTCCTTCAATTCCATTCGTTTCATTATTCTTTTGTAACGGGATTGGGATTTATATATCCTAGTCCCCTACAAGCTGCAGCCATAGTAGTCTGTTGCGAACCAGGATATAAAATACCCAAACTCGCTACAAGAAAAAATAATGAAACGAATTGAATGAAGGAAACAAAGAACTCAAATGCTGGAATAAAATAAACATGTCGTTTATTTTCTTTTGAGAAATGAAAGTCTTCGGTGTACACGTGTTCATTCAGCCGTTGACGACTACGCGCATGGAAGGAAAGGGGGAATGCAATAGAGAAACACGAAGTGGCAAGCCCTCTGTAGAAAGAAAGGGTTAAGCTCAGTAGAACGTCGCGCACATGTCTGTGTCGATGGGCCAAAGCGAAGGGGAGATGAGTGAGAAAAGTCAATCCAGTTCATGGAGAGAGAAAGCGTATAAAGTGTGCTTGCACTTGCCCCACATTACAATAGCAAGGAAAGTAACGTTAGAACATGCGGTCGGTTTGTCGACTAAGCAGCTCGAACGCTGGTCCAGACGAAAAAGGGAACTTGACAGGTTTTGTTGACTTTTATACTGGGGTCAGTGTTCTGACTGCGCATGTTTGGCTTTCACTTTAAAGGAAGTGAGGTCACAGCTCGGGTGTGTGTGTGTGTGTGTACGTTAACGTGTGCGTGTGTATGCGCATGAATGTGAGTGTCTATATGAGGCTGTGTATATGCGTGTGTGTGTGCGTACGTGCGTGCGTAAATGTGGGTGTGTATATGTAAGGGAAAACATGTTCGAACAAGACACATTCCTGAGGAGAATATATATATATATATATATATATATATATATATATATATATATATACAAGGGAAACGTATTTCGTTTTTGTTTTATATATATATATATATATATATATATATATATATATATATATATATATTAATAAGTTATATATTGTTTGAAATGTTTTGGCCAATGAACTTTTCGACCAGTTTTTGTTATTGTTTGTGGTGTGTTGTTTTTTGTAATTTCTTAGTCCTTTTCTGAGTGTGTATGTTCTTGCATTGGAGTAGGAGAAACGTGTAATTGTTCGTCTATGAATGCAGGTTTAAGTCTGTCTATTGCTATAGTGTCTTTTTTTCTCTTTTTAAAATAGTAAAATACTTTTTACTCCTGTCGAGAACTGAATAAGGTCCGGAATAATTTGGACAGTGTTTTTTTTTACTGCGTCGTTCCTGATAAAAACGTATTTACATGTGTAAATATCGCTTGGAATGAAAATGCTCGTGTCTGGTTTTTTGGTTGAAGTAAATTTTAATTGTGAAATTTTGTGTTTTTATTCCATCACAAAAATTGTCGTTGGGGGAATGTCTGTATTTTTTCCCAGAATTGTCCTGGTAAAATCAGTGTTGATCAGAAAACTAATTCTGCAGGTGTGTGCTCTGCAAATCTCCCTTCACAGTGTTGCGAATTGCTAAGAGAATGAGTGGCAAATTGTCTGATCAGTCCGATTTGTTTTCGTTCATAGCCAAAGATGCTTTTAATTGTCTATGCAATCGTTCCACCATACCGTTTGCGCAAGGATAATAGGCAGATGTCTTAATGTGCTTTATTCCCAACAAATGCTTGAATTCAGTGAAAAGAGTTGTGATTACAGAGGGCACTCCGAACATTGCTATCCAATCTTGTAAAATCGCTCTGGCTATTGTTGCGGCTGATGTGTCTTTCACTGGTATTGCTGTCGGCCATCTGCTGAATCTATCAGCTATAGTAAGGATGTGGGTATGTCCTTTTGAAGTGGGCAAGGGTCCAATCAAGTCGATATGCACATGAGTAAACCTAGCGTCTATTACACTGAACGTTCCTTAAGATGATTTGGTGTGCCTGTGAACTTTGTTTTTTTTTTGGCAAGGAATGCAAGTTTTGGTCCAACTACGGATGTCCGTATTCATATTTGGCCAAATAAAACGTTTCACTATTAATTTCACGGTGGTACGTTTTCCTGGGTGGGACAAATTGTGGACGTGCTGGAAAACTTGTCGTCTGAGGCTGGGTGGAATATAAGGGCGAGGGTGTTTTTGTGAAACATCGCAATAGAAAGTTGTTGTTCCGAATGGTATCGACATTTCTTTCAGCTTCAGTGAAGTTTTGTCCATCATAGCTGGGAGTGTGGTATCGGTTAATTGCTCTTGTGCTATTAATTCCATACTTAGTGGAGTGGAATTTACACAAGCAATTGTTGCGTGAGATAAAGCGTCAGCTACAACGTTTTCCTGCCCTTTTACGTACCGTATATCGGTAGAATATTGGGCTATAAAGTCCAGTTGTCGAATTTCTCATGGACCATATTTGTCGACATGTGTGTGTAGAGCAAGTGTTAGAGGTTTATGATCCGTATAAATGGAAAATTTTCTGCCCTCGAGAAGATGCTTAAAGTGCTTACTTGCAAGGTAAATTGCAAGTAATTCTTTCGAGAAAGTACTATATTTAGTCTGCACTTTGTTTAACTTGGCAGAGAAAAATGAAATAGGGGTCATTTTGTTTTCAGAAATTTGGTGAATGACAGCTCCTACTGCTATTTCCGATGCGTCCATCGTAAGCGTAAGTTCCGTTGTATCGCTATCTTGAATATATGTAAGTTTGGTGAAGTTTGCCAAAGCAGTTTTCGATTGTTCGAAAACCTGTAGTGCAGGTCCTTCCAAAACTAACTGTTGGTTTTTGGTTCGTTTTTTTAACAAGCCCGTTAAAGGTGCGAGTAACGTGGAACAGTTAGGCAAAAAACGTTGGTAATAGTTAATTATGCCTACAAAACGATATATTTGTCTGACAGATGTCGGTAGAGGGAAATTTGAAATATCACTTACTTTTTCAGGCAAAGGGGAGATTCCATCCATGTCAATTAAATGACCGAGAAATTGAACTTCCTGGTGGCCAAAAACACATTTATCGGTGTTTAGTTTAAGACCGAAATGTGACAGTCTTTCAAAAGTTTATTCCAGGTGTAACCGGTGTTCTTCGAGGTTCCTGCTGGCGATTAAAACGTCGTCCACATAAGCGAATATGAACAGCAGACCTCTGAAAACTTCGGCAATCAAACGCTGGAAAATTTGACAAGCGTTTCTCAGCCCAAAAGGCATCCTTAGAAACTCGTAAAGGCCAAATGGTGTGGTTAGTGCAGTTTTATGAATGTCTTTTCCGCAACTCCAGTTTGGAGAAAATTGTGACGCCTTGGAGTCTATTGGCGAAGTCATGGATATGGGGAATAGGATATCTATCTGGAACAGTTTTTGCGTTTAAGCATCTAAAATCTTTGCACGGTCGCCATGTGGTGTTTTCAGCTTTCTGTACCATGTGGAGTGGTGATGACCAAGCACTTTTCGAGGGCCGTATTATTCCCATGTGGAGTAGGTTTTGAAACTCGGATTTTGCCAATTTGTATTTATCCGGTTTCAAGCGTCTAGGGGTTGAATAGACGGGCGGTCCTGTTGTCTTAATATAGTATTAAGCGCTGTGTTTGATGGGGTCCGTGTTTTTAAACGGCTGGGAAAGTTGAGGAAATTTTTGGAGTAACCAACGGACGTGTAAATCTACAGGTAAAGCAGTGCTGATTCCGGGGATTAAAAATTTCGAGGAAGCTCCTCTCACTGAAATCTTCGTTTCGTTGTTTGTCAATGTGTGATAAGTCATGTCGACAGACAAGTCGAAATGGGCTAAAAAGTCCGCCCCCAAAATTGGAGTGGTCACGCTGGCTGTGGTGAAATTCCATAAAAAATTCCTTCGCATTCCAAGGTTCAAATTTAAAGTTTTTTCGCCAAAAGTGGGTATTTTTGTACCATTGACGGCTTGTAAGTTGAAAAATTGGGTCCCTGTTGGGTGGCTATGCTGTGTCAGTATGACGCTGATTTCCGCTCCGGTGTCTATTAAAAAGTTATATCCGTGAATTTTATCTCGGATATAAAATAGACGACCTTTTTTGTATGCTCCAGCTACAGTCGTCGTCGTTACTGGATTGAAGGTTCGTTTCTCTGTGCCAGTTTTTTGAATGCGCAGGGTTTAGTGCATCTTCTCGCCTCGACGCCGAATCTCCTGTGATAGAAACACACATCTTGTTAATGTCGTGACGTGGATCGATTCCTGCTTGCACTTCTTCGCCTGTAATTTCACCGCATGTCGTCGTGGTTTCTGTGAGAATGTTGACGCGTTTGAAGTGCGTCGGCTAGCTGCTTCGAAAGCTTCTCAACCACCGACTTTAATTCTGCTAAATCCTCGTCTCGGTTTTGGTCAGGTTGCCGTTGGTGGGCGTATACTTGTCTGCTCCCGGAACTTTCGTGAATTCTGTCGGCTATGTCGGCGAGCTTTTCTGTTGCCGTCTCCTCCGACATCGGAGCGAGGATTTGTTTGGTAGTTGGGGGTAATTTATCCAACCATAGACTCTTCATAATGCTGTCCGACATTTTGTTGTCTCCAAGCAAGGCTTTCATGTGGCGAAGTAGTTGAGAAGGCGTACAGTCTCCTAACTCCACTTGTGTGAACAAGTTACAAAGCATGGCTTCGTTAGAAACACCGGTTCGTTGCAGGATTGCTTGCTTTAACGTGTCGTATGGTCTTTCCTCCGGTACATTTTCGAGGAAATCCGTGACTTCCTCTACCACCTCCAACGACAGTTTTTCCACTAGATAATAGTACCGTGCTCGTTGTGATGTTACCCGCTTAGCGTCAAATATGGCCTGTAATTGGACGAAACATATTTTTGTATTTGTCGGGTTGAAGGGTGGAATATTTAATGCCATGGTTTCGTTGTAGGAGCCCGTCTGTTGAAGTTCCATTTTGTTTTGTGTTTAAATTTTTATATTTCAATTTCTTGTGCGCAATTCGACAATGTTCCTCCTCGTGGTCGGCAAGTTTTTTTTGTTTTTTTGGGAAAAATTATTTTTTGTGCGTGCCGTGAATTTTTGTGGAAGGGTTTAGCTTACACCGCGTGTTTTGTTCACTCTCATTCATTTCATTTTTAAAATAAAGGGGTCACTATTACATGTTGCGGACCAGGATATAAAATACCCTAACTCGCTACAAAAAAAAAAATGAAACGAATTGAATGAAGGAAACAAAGAACTCAAATGCTGGAATAAAATAAACATGTTTATTTTCTGTTGAGAAATGAAAGTCTTCGGTGTACACGTGTTCATTCAGCCATTGATGACTACGCCCATGGAAGGAAAGGGGGAATGCAATAGGGAAACACAAAGTGGCAAGCCGTCTGTAGAAAGTAAGGGTTCAGCTCAGTAGAATGTCGCGCACATGTCTGTGTCGATGGGCCAAAGCGAAGGGGAGATGAGTGAGAAAAGTCAATCCAGTTCATGGGGAGAGAAAGCGTATAAAGTTTGCTTGCGTTTGCCCCACATTACAGTAGCAAGGAAAGTAACGTTAGAACATGCGGTCGGTTCATCGACTAAGCAGCTCGAATGCTGGTCCAGACGAAAAAGGGAACTTGACAGGTTTTGTTGACTTTTATACTGGGGTCAGTGTTCTGACTGCGCATGTCTTTCTTTCACTTTAAAAGAAGTGAGGTCACAGCTCGGGTGTGTGTGTGTGTATGTTAGCATGTGTGTGCATATGCACATGAATGTGTGTGTATGAGGCTGTGTATATGCGTGTGTGTGTGTGTGCTTACGTGTGTGCGTACATGTGGGTGTGTATATGTAAGGGAAAACATGTTCGAACAAGTCCCATCAATTTCAATAAGCCCTCCCATTACCTTATCACCAGTTGTTGCAGTCCCCCTATTTCTGCGGATTCGAAGCGGAAGTAGGGAAAGGAGCTAGAACGATTTCACATCATTTTGACTACTGGCCCTTGGAGAGACAACATGGTAATTTACATTCATTAATTTATCTCAAGAACTTATCAAGTTTCTTTCGGAAATTAATATTAAAATGTATTCCTTATTAAATGTAATATTTTCTTTTACAGTTTTCACGTTGTTCTATAAAGCTATATACATCAGTTGAAGCGTCACTCTTTTCCTCGAAACCAGCCGGTAGTTACAGTTAAAATATGTTGCCTCTCCAAGGGCCATTTGTTTTTAAAGGAGACCCTCTTGAATTTATTGAGTGGATCACCACATTCAAATCGCTGATAGAAGTGAGCTGTGAGAGTCCAGTGAACAAATTATTTTACTTAAAATTACATAGGCGGTGAAACTCAGCATTACAGAGAATGTTCTATCGAACAGATGAAGAGGCATATACCCAAACTTGGGATATTTTGCAGAAGCGCTATGTGCACCCCTTTACAATACAAAGAGCTTTCAGAGAAAAGCTCAAAAACTGGCCAAAGATAGGACCCAGAGAATCCTTCAAGCTCATGGATTTCAGTGACTTTCTTACAACATGCAGCAATGCAATGTCTCATATTTCCCGTCTACATGTGTTGAATGACTGAAGAGAATCAGAAATTACTTCGAAAACTTCCTTTTCAGATCACAGATGGCTGGAATAGGTACATCAGTAAAGCTCTAGATAAGAACCTACCATACCCAGGCTTACAAATTTTGATTGACAGATGAACTTAACCATACCCAGGTTTACAAATTCTGATTGACAGATGAACTTAAACAATTTTAGACATTCCATTACAACTGACATTTGAGAGTTTTCAAAAACACATTTATCTCATAGTATGATTACTAATGAATATGTAAAAGCGCACAAAAAGCATCATCACCCTGTTATGAAACACTAAAAAGTCACACTTTAAAACAATTTCTTTTCTTGACTTTTGTGTGTGTGGTTTCCTTTTTCAAACCATTTAATTTTAATTTGAAAATTATTATGTTGTTTTATTTTCTTTGCGGCATATTGTCTGTTTTTGAAATACAATTTTTCATCTGTGAGTGTATGCTTCACTTTCTTCTTGATATGTTTATATGTGCATTAATCGTCCAGCATTTTTCCGTACCTAAGGACTCTATTTTGGTTTGTATATATTCTTTTACGTCTAGTTTGTAAGGACACTTTCTTTTTCTTTCCTTGTTTTTTTTTTAATGTTGTGTTTGTGCTTTCCCATATTCGTTACCTCCCTTGAAAAGGGGACTGATTACGGCAACCAAATTCACAATGATGTTGTGTAGTCGGGGGTGCATATTAGAGACAATACAGACGATGATAACAAGATTTACATACTGTTTACATCATGCGATTGTGATGACAATTCTTTTATCATATTATAATATGGAGTTGAGAGTCATTAATTAATGATGATGGTAACGGGACAGACAGTTCTTACAGCTCGATGTCAGGTTGCTCACACTCGCTACTTTTGTGTGACAGAATCTGCACTTGCCATTGTTGGGACAACTCATCTTAAAAGCAGTGGTCACCAAATCTTGTTGTTTGGCACATTCTTCCGTTTTTTGTTTTTTTGCAATCATAGTTCTTAGTGTATTTTTGAAGTGTTTTTAGATCATTTCCATAGCAGTCTTGTTTTCTGATTCTGTCTTATTTGTAGACAGCCTTGTGCAAAATGTTTGACTAATTTTATGATTGAGGCTGCTCTGTTGGCTCATGTTTCATAATGCTGGTGTACCATTTTGAGGTTTCAATTTTGGTTGCTAATCAGATATTTCCTCCTGTATGTTTTTGCATATGACGCAAAATATGTTTACTTCCATACAAGAACCACATAGTTCCCAATAATGCGATCTCTCTTGTTAGCTTGGAGAATTCAGGCAGCTCCTTGCTGAGGCTAACACTTGATCCTGTCACAGTTCCTGCATGTGTTTACATATGACACAACAAAGCTAACATTCATGTAAAAGAAGAACCATATATTCACAAGAATATGATTTTTCTCATCTTCTATGTTAGTTTTTCCTTCTGGGTAAGGATCGCATTTGAAGTTTTACACCACTTTTTAAACTTTTAATAGTGGTAGCAAAACACTAGAACCTTTTTTCTGCAATTGACCATGATTAAACTTTTAACACTAATATTTTGTTTTATGGTTGCTAATGTTGATGGTGATAGGGGGGAAGGGCCTTTTTTTTATCAAAATCTGATGGCATACTCTGGTTTGTCTCTGGCATGAATATAGCTTACTCCATTACTTACCTCTTCCCACTTGGTGTATAAATAGGTTGAAGGGTCCTTTTCATCCGGAGTACCTTCCTGCTAGTAAGTGGATTTATTTTTTACTCATTTTTTATTAGTTCATCACTGTCCACGGCATCTTATTATTATTATTATGTATTAGAAGCTTCCCTCTATTAATGAAGGGAATGTCAACTTTCATGAGAACTGTGCTGGATGGCTTAAGGAGACAGTACGTTTTTGAATATTTGGTCAGGATTTACTTCTGATAAGAACCCTAATGTCAGAACCTCTGACAAACCCCTGTAGAGAGAGATCTTAGAAATTTAAGCATAGTATATAGCAGGCATTAAAGTTCTCTCCAGTTAGCATTAAAGTTCTCTCCTGTACGTATTCAAGTTTTTTGTAGGCACTCAAGTTTTTTTTAGTAGACATTCAAGTTCCGATATGTGTTAGCATATGCTCCATTAAATGTCCCTTCCTTGTAAAAGAAGAGCCACATACTTTACAAGAATGTGGTTTATCTCCAGTATGTGTTCGCATATGACGCAACAAATCTGACTTCTGTATAAAAGAAGAACCACATACTTCACATGAATGTGGTTTATCTCCCATATGCATTAGCATATGGCGCAACAAGTCTGACTTCTGTATAAAAGAAGAACCACATACTTCGCATGAATGTGGTTTTTCTCCAGTATGTATTCGCACATGACGCAATAAATTTGACTTCCATGCAAAAGAAAAGCCACATATTTCACAAGAATGTGGTTTATCGCCTGTATGTGTTGGCATATGACTCAACAAATGTGACTTCATTGCAAAAGAAGAGCCACATACTTCACATGAATGTGGTTTGTCTCCTGTATGTGTCAGCATATGACTCAACACATGTTCTTTTTGTGCAAAAGAACAACCACATATTTCGCATACATGTGGTTTGTCTCCTGTATGTATTAGCATATGACGCAACAAATATCTCTTCTGTGTAAATGAAGAACCACATACTTCACAAGAATATGGCTTTTCTTTTATATGTAATAGCATATGACGTAATAAATGCTCCTTCTGTGCAAAAGCAGAAGCACATACGTCACATGAATGTGATTTGTCTCCTGTATGTGTTTGCATATGATGCAAAAAAGTTGAATTATGAGTAAAAGAAGAACCACATACTTCACAACTATGTGCTTTGTCCCCTATATGTGTTTGCATATGATGCAATAAAGTTGACTTACGAGCAAAAGAAGAACTACATACTTCACAACAATGTGGTTTGTCTCCTGTATGTGTTTTCATATGATGTACCAAAGTTGAGTTACGAGCAAAAGAAGACCCACATACTTCACAACAATGTGGTTTGTCTCCTGTATGTGTTTTCATATGACTCAACAAAGTTGACTTACGAGCAAAAGCAGATCCACATACTTCACAACAATGTGGTTTGTCTCCTGTATGTGTTTGTATATGACGCAACAAAGTTGACTTACGAGCAAAAGAATAACTACATAATTTACAACAATGTGGTTTGTCTCCTGTGTGTATTTTCATGTGACTCAACAAAGTTGAGTTACGAGCAAATGAAGAACCACATACTTTACACGAATATGGTTTGTCTCCTGTATGTGTTTGCATATGATGTAATAAAGTTGACTTACGGGCAAAAGAAGAACCACATACTTCACAACAATGTGGTTTGTCTCCCATATTTGTGTGCATGTAATTCCACAAAAAAATTAAATGTAATCGATCGTATGATGATAAGCAGTCTTACAAGTTGATCCAATATCAAAGAATTCAAAATATTTTAATGGAAGCTTTTACACAACTGACTTTTTCATCAACCTCATTTGCCTTTGGTTTAAGTTTTACCAATGAGAACAATCGTTTTTTTTTATTATTTTTGAATACTGATTAGGATTTTGATTTTCATGATATGTCAAATTTTTTTATATTTTTGACATTTCAGCTTGTGCTATATCAAATAAGTAATGCATACACAAGGTTTATAGAGTTTCAATATCATTTTTCTTTGACTTTACAAGTTCTTTTCCAGCCAAAATTCAAGTTTTGAAAATAGAGTTTGATATATAAAAAATGGTATAATAAACCAAAAATTATAGTATTTTAATATTTAAAAATAATTTAATTGTATTTTGACTTTGAATTTCACTTAAGCTACATCTGTAAGGTATATGGATAACATTGGGTAGTTTTGTGATAAAGAGGTGTAAAATGTGTATTGAAAATACTGGAGATTATATGATGCAGTTTCAGAAGATATTTATTTCGATAATCTTTTTAATATTTAAAAAATATTTCAATGATATTTTAATCAGTAATAAAAATATATTAAAAGTATTTCGATTTTATTTTAAATATTCTGGTACAACATTTACTGCATAAGGAATACGATTTTTAAGCCTTTTTCAAGACATTTCCCATACTTTCAAGATTCTGCAAGGTAATATTAGAAATAGGATCTTCTCAAGAGAAAGCTTAAAATTCAATGATTTTTTAAACTTGTGCGAATCCTGGTACATGTGACAAGAAAAATTGTATGATATATTTTTATTATCAAATTTCATTTCTTGAAAAATGGTGACATTTGATGAAATAAAGAATCCCGTGCTTCACCAGATTATGGTTTCTCTTCTTTTGCATATTTTAACTTCAGGAAATTTTTGTACAACTTTCCAATTATTTAGAGATGTTTTGTAATCGCCAATAGAGAAGATTTATTTTCATTGCAGCAAATTCTGAAAATATAAAATGAATTTTCAAATATACATTTCATGTTGTAAAATCAAATATATTATGTTGATTTTTATTAAAATGTCTACAAACTAGTGATGAAATTCAAAATAGAATGAATATAGTTTTTTTTTGCAATTCTCGTTTGTTAACAAAATAGCATTTTCTTTCAAATATAACCTAAAAATCCCTTCATTCCTGAATTTGGAGCTGAGAATTAATTATTCATATTATTTGGATTCTTTGGACTACTGCTCTTATATGAACATTTCTGTCAATGTTACTTCTGTATACTCCAGATGTATTTTAATGAACTCGAGAGCTTTTCTGTCAAACTTTAAAATCTGCTCTGAACTCCAAATAGATCCCTTTATTTAATCAAAAGGTATCATGCTCTTGTTTCCTCATATATGACAGGGTAAAATATTAATTCACAATTGATTGCTTGTCAAAAACCAGAACTAAAAGAATAGTAGTAAGTACTTTGGCATGTATTTGCTAAAAGTGCAACCAAAGATTATATAGACCAACTATATTACACTATAACCACTGCACCATGGCTCCTTGCAGATGATTATAGTATAAGTTTTACGAGCCTTAAACCTATTTTGTTTCTAAATGTTATCACTATTTATTACTAAATTACTATATATGCAAATATAGAGATATTTTTACTACTCATATATATATATATATATATATATATATATATATATATGTAATATTTATAATTAATTATAATATCGAGTGAAATTCTATACTAGATATGCTTATTAGTTGATCATCACCCAGAATATGTGCTGTTTCTGTAGGTTGTCTTTCTCTCCACCGTTCTTTTCTGTCTTTTATTTTACTTTGTTCCATGAGGGTAGATGGTTTCCCTTTTCCCTCCATACCCGACTTTCTCATCATGTATTATGGCTTTTCCACGTCCTTATAACCTTACTTTTTATCTTTTGTTACGGCCCGGAATGTCTAGGGGTAAAAGTCGTAACACAAAATATTAAAAAAATTATTTAAAAGAAATTAGTTTTCCCGGGTTTTTAGATACGGGAGGGATATATCCATTTTCTCGAAAGACATTTATAAACACAAGACAGGAAAAACACATCCAAATAACAATACCGAGGCCAATGGAAAAATTAATACAATTTTATTTACATATATAAAAATATATTGTAACGAAAATAAAAGAATGTGTAATTAGATGAACAAACAAACTTGAAATAGATTCGAGAGAGAATTTCCGCGCAAAAGAAAAAAAACAGTTCATATCCTGTCGTCTGCTTGTAACTCAAAAATGGAAGGACAGCCTTTTTGCGTTTTTGTTTTTGTTATTGTTTTCATTATGAGAGAGAGATATAGAGAGAAAAATAAACAATAGACTCACTCAGCGTCGGGTTTTAAATGTTTCTATCGCATTCCTTTCTTTTTAAACAATTTCATTCCTTCGTCTATATTGAACACATTATCCTTCCTAATTATCGCCTTTTTTTTCGTTTTCTCTGTCATCAAAATACATCGTTCATTTCTTCGCTGTCGTTAGCATTTATAACTGCCATCACCATCGCCAACTGTCGCTTTCCTAACCCACCTCTTCGACTGCTATATCGTCACTGACTCGCCACCCTGCGCTGCTCCTTTCCCTCTCTCTAATGGTATACCTTTCTCTCTCTCTCTTTGGCGTCCCCTCTCTCACTGCATGTACCTGCATCACTCTCGCGTTACTCGCTCAATAATACGCGACGCGGATGCCTGCGGCTTTCCCTCTCTCTAGTTTCATATCTTCTCTCTCCCCCTCTCTCTTTCTTTACAGTTTATAGGTGTCCCCTCGCTGTATTTTCATATGTTCTCTCTCTCTCTCTCTCTTTTTCTTTTTCCCGATGTTTATAAATTCACTGAGAGCAGACGATAATATAAAACGTGATAAAAACAGAATTTTCTCTCGACTTTTTTTTATTTTCTTTTTTTATAATATTAAAAATAATTATTGTCTAAAATTATATATTTTTTTTCACATATTTGTAACACTTTCTACTTAGTTATGCTCGAAGTATCAAGAGAATGCTATCTCTGTGGATTAAATAAAAAGTTCTGTTAAAAATTCCATGCAGATTTCCGAGTTCAACAGAAAGATCCCTAAGTTGGACAAGAGACACCTTAAGAAGATTGGAGGTAATATCGACCAAAACATTCTGAAATTAACAGTCAAGCTCCAAATGATACAAATCAAAAAATCCTTAATTGTATACATGTGACTACCATCATGTAAACAAGCGTCCAATGGGGGCGGGGGTCGTGTGCATATTGTAACATGTCACTGACAACCCAACAGAAAATGAAAAGGTGACATATGCAAATTAAGATGCGGTCGAATTTGAGCATATAAAAAGCTGGTATTTCTATCATTGTGGAGGACATTCTTTTTTTTGACTCAGTGTCATTTGAATATACAGTTAATTCACATGTCAGTGGGAAGAAAGTAATACAATTTTCTACAAATGTTCAAACAGAAAAAGAAAAAGGACTGCGGTGTTTGTATGTGTTAAGAACATTGCAAGCTAAAGAAAAACTTTTTTGTGTGAACATTTAACAGTATTTAGTAGTTCAAAGATAAACTTTAATTTCAACACTTCAAACTATTTTGGCTGTTATCATGGTGGCATGGGCAAAGAAGTTATGGTTGGTAGCAACACTTCAAATGATGGATGATGTGGCAAGCCTACTGCCATTGTATCTGAAGGGGGATGTATTGGCCGTTTACTTGGAGATGAGCGAGAATGATCAACTGAATGTCAAGCACATAGAGAATCAATTAAAGGAGGCATTCACAGATATTGCGTTCACAGCCTATAGGAAGTTAACCATTGTGAAATGGGCTGGCAAGCAAGTGGACATTTACATGAACAATATTACTTGGACAATGGGTTAAGAACTGTTCGGAAAATGAACAAGGGAATGAGGTATCAGCGCCAGCCTACTTTCCACCCAAGATGTAATTATGGTGCTTCCATCATTGTGAATGGACATTGCACACTACGGTACTTACCATTTCCTAACTATCAAAATTGTGACCCTTTGCAGTTTTCAGTGTGGAGGCAGTTAGCACAGCAGGAGTTGGCAACTATGATTCATCAACTGGAAATGGTCTTTCATGAACATGACCTACTTCGGAAACTACTGACAAATAATGACACATCCTTCTACAGCAAAGAATTCAGAAGATTCACAGATGAATGGGGCGAAAACTTAAGATTTTGCTGTGCATGTGCCCTGGCCGAGAATGGCATAACAGAGCGATGCCATTGCACTATGAAATGGATTATGGATAGAATGCACTGCTCAATACAAGAGGCAGTCTTCTGGGACAATGTAACTTGAAAAGATAATGAGTCATCTTTGATCTTACTAGCCAATGATATATACCGGTACAAAGTCCAGGTGAAAGGAATCGATGTTATACCACCTGTAGCAGGTCCTGAGCATAGTCACTACCAAATTGGAGACTATGTGTGGGTGAATGTACCGGAGACTCATTGTACCACAAGACTTAGCCAGGGTTGGATAACCAAGATAGTCCATAGTCTGTCTTGGTGGATGCACCCCTGATACAGAATACTTTTATGAGAAGATTCTGACAGCATAACATTTTCAGAGAGCAGTTCAGAAAGTTTGACACCCAATGAGGAAACAGAGTTGGAAGATGGTCATGAGGCAGGAGTAGAAGAAACGCATACTTCTGATGAAGCCCATGGTTTTGAAGAGACTCTACAATTGTGAAGAAGCACCTGACAAAGACTACCACCACCAGGATGCTGCCTATGTGCTTATGAGATCAGAAAGGGGTGGAAGTATGGTCATGGAAACAAGCATCCAAGGGTGATCTGTGTGTATTGTAAATAATCACTGGCAGTCAAACTCGAAACATGACTAATACGAATCGAAAAGGTGATATATAAAAATTAAGACGCAGTCCAACTTGAGCATATAAAAAGCTGGTATTTCTTTCATTGAGGGGACATTCATTTTTTTACTCTGTGTCATTTAAATATGGTTTATTTTGCATATTAGTGGGAAGAAAAAAAACAAGGTTATTTAAAAATGTTAAAATAGGAAAAGAAAAAGGATTATTGTTTTTGTGTGTGCCGAGAACATTGGAAGCTGAAGGAAAACTTTTTTTTGCACAAAAATTTAATGGTATACAGCAGTTTTAAGACAAACTTTAATTTCAATACTTCAACAAAAATTCTGGTAATAATATTTTTTAGTTAATATAAAAGAAATAATACATAGATATTATTTTTAAAATACATATATTTTATATTTTAAAATAGTCAATTACATCTACTTACAAAAATCACATTATTAACAACTTCAATCTTTTCATCTATCACAGAAAGAAAACAAAAATATTTTCCTCATGTAAAAAAATACATGTAAAGAAAAACATTGTAATTTGTTGATATCATTAGTAATACCCGAACTACTCTTCCCAGCTTGAGTATAATTTGTCCGATATTTACACAGTAGAAACACTCAATTCATCTAAAAAAATCCAGAACTGTAATATTGTAATTTAAGAATCATGATTATTTTTTAATTTAGTCCAAACTATTTATTCAAAAGGTTTGTTGAATGTATTTTTGAGAGAACTTACAAAATAGAAAGTAAGAAAGTGTTCAATGTGCAAAGGAAAATACTTGCCCCTTTTGATAAGAACATACAGAGAGAAAAAGTTGTTTGTTTAATGTAAGGAAATATAGCTAGCCAAAAGTATCACTCTGAGTTAGAACAAAAATAAAATTGTCTCATTCTAGAGAAATTTCTCTTTCAATGAATGGCAGAAAATATATTATCAGAACAGATCCTAAACTTTGACTTTAATTTACTGGTTTCAATTTTTTTATATTCAGAGTAGACAAACTTTTTCAATTTCAATAAATTGGTTAATTTGAGTTATGTTATAATGTACCTTCATTGTGATTGGTAGCATGCATAACACTAAATAATTTTATTTTTTTCTTGTAAGAAAAAGTTAACTTACCCTCGATAGCCTTTGCTTTGGGGAGGTAGATGCAAAAGCGGCTTGTCCATTGTGATTGATTTTATATTAATGAATAATCATGTGACCCTTACTGGGAAACACATATCATGGATCATGCTCTCAAATGGATTGGTGTGACAAGTGCTTTTACCCTTTATTCTCGTTTTACAATTTTGCTACTATCATGGTAAGTAGTTCTTCTCTAATTAACTGCTTATTACTGAACCTCAAGGACTTATAGCTTAGGTGGTAACTGATGGCTATCTGTTTCAAGAGATATCATTACAAGGAAAGTAAGGCACTTTTCTCTTTTTTCTTTTGCCACTTGCCCTTGATGTGTCAGAATCAATTTCTGTAATTTCATATTTATTTGTTGTGAATATATTTACTAAATGGCAAGATAAAATAGGGTCATTCCATGTCAATTCACCAGGCCATTACACCCACCGACTCCGAATTATTTGAAATTTGGCACAAATATTCCCCTTCATGAGTCAGGAAAATTTGCCCAATTATTTGGTCCTAAACCTTACCATTCGGATTTTAGGGAGGTGTAAAATTTGCATATTTTGCTTCCAAATTTATGTCGTGAAACCGTACGGAATTTCAGTGTTTTATAAAATGAGAAAAAAAATACTTCCACTTATTCAATATTTCTGATATTTGGTAGGAAGGGCATTTAGGGACTGTAGAATCCGAATATCTAATTATTTTTACCCCCATATTTGGTAGAAAATAAAATTTTGCTCTTTCAAAAGCATGTCCCCCAAATCATCAATTTTTTACCTATGTAGCTTATAGTCAGTCTAGAGAAAATAAGTCCTCTTCAATTTTCATAATATTTTGTTTATAGCATCTACTATGACTGCTTAAGTTCTCAAAAACATTTTGTGAGGATTTCTAGCCTACTTTAGGAGATATGGCCCTGCCAATTTTATAGGTTCTTTTCCTATGTACGTTAGTAAGTCAATGAAAGATTGATAAAGACAATCATCCTAATGCTACCAAACTTCTTAAATGTTCATATTGTGTTAAGTAATTTCTTTAACTATTCAATAAGATAGTCTTTGTTAATTTAAAAAGAAAATAATTTAAATATATTTTGCAGATATTGCATTTTGTATAGTACGGATAGATTGTCTTTAACAAGTGATAAACATTGACTCATGAAATAGGATCAACACTTTATAGAGTTTTTGTTGATGGCATTAAACATTTTTTTCTTTTACAGTTAATTTTATTAATCTAACACCTTTTTTTTCATTTAGAAGAAAGTGATAATAAAATGTATTTTTCATTAGTTTAAAACACTAAGATTAAACTACACTGAACAATAAATTTTTTGTAGACTATTAGTTAAACATAAGATATCTGATAGGTAATAATTGTAATAAATTTAGAATTAAGCCAACTGTGAACTCTGAATGACCCTCCTCTAACCCAGACTGGAACGTCTGTGGCACCTAAAATATTTATTAATCACTTTTCCTCCAGTATCCAAAGAGAAAGGCAGCATTTTCCTACTTGGATTTTTTATTAGCACACAAAATAATTGAAATAGTTTTTTTTGTTTTTTCTTTTCAGATAAAGATGAATTGTTCTATTTGTACTGAGCTAACAGTTGAAACAAGTACTAATTTATTCCATGATAAACAGGTTGGATTAATTTCAGTGGGTCATTTGAATGCAATGGATGTAAAGCTTATTGCCTATAGGACAGGACTTGAGGATAAAATACAAACTATCTGTGACCATCACAAGCAGACCTTGTTAACTATGAGTGACTTGAAAAGAGTTGTTGCAATCAATTTAAAAATCATAAGAAGCAAATTAAAGGTAGTTTGAAAGCAATTTCTTTGAAGTTGGCAGATAAAGCAAAAGCTAAGTTGTTACTTATTCCAGGCAAGAAACTCTGTCCTAATTGCCAAATATGAATCAGCAAACTTCTTGATGATGAAAAACAAAGGTGTGTATCGGATGAGGAAATGCAAGAGCTTGATGCAAGTACTTCGACGGAAACAGAGAAGACAAATATCAATGAATGTTTCTCTGCTATTGGAATTTCTCCAATGAAAACAAAAGGGCTTCATGACTCTGGAAAGCCCCGTTTAGGTAAGAGAAAACTTTCTTCTGCAATACAAAGTATTAAGACCAAAGTCAGTAGGTCATTAAACATTGACTCTGAGCCGTTATGTGATGAACCTTTAAAATTAAAAAGTGAGATTTTTGATAAAGCTAAGTGCTTTGATAAAATGATAGAGGTTCTTGCAGCAAAAGTGAAGACTGTGGAATTCACTAAAATGAAAATACAGATCTTGACACTTGCCCCTATCGATTGGTTACACAAAAGTCATGAATGTATTTGGTGTTTCAGAACACATTGTACGCAAGGCTTGCAAATTGTGTTTGGAAAGCGGTATTTTAGCTGTGCCAGAACAAAAAAAGGTAAGTCTTTGCCTGCTGATATTGTAGAGTTAGTGCAAGCATTTTATCAAGATGATGAGTACATTCGATTGATGCCAGGCAGGAAAGGCTTTTTTAGTATTAAACATAATTTACATAAACAGAAGAGATCATATTGTGCAACCTAAATGAGCTCTTCAGAGCATTCAAGGAACAGAACCCGACAGTATCTTTAGGGTTTTCAAAATTTTGTAGTCTTAGACCAAAATGGTGTGTCCTTGCTGGTAGTGTAGGTACACATGCTGTATGTGTATGCACTATCCACCCAAACATCCAACTATTACTGGAACCACTGAATGTACCATATCAAGATCTCATGAAGTATATTGTCTGCAATACAAGTAATAGACAGTGTATGATTCATAGGTGCCCAAATTGTCCTAAATCATCACAGAAGCTGGAAAAATTTCTTTACGACACCCTTGAAGAATGTATTGGTAATGAAAACTTTATTGAGTTCTCCCAATGGACAACAAGTGACTGATCAACTTTAATAACTCACAAGGAATCCTGTCAAGCTTATGTGGATTTAGTTATTTTGCAATTAAATAAATTAACACCTCATTCTTACTTGGCTAAATCACAATCCAGATATTTAAAGCAAAAAGAAAAAAAGATATCAGTGATAGTGAAGTTTTATTTCTTGGGGATTTTGCTGAAAATTACAAATTTGTTGTTCAAGATGAGATCCAGAGTTTTCATTGGAGTACCTCTCAATGCACTTTACACCCAGTGATACTCTATTTTAAGCTTGAAAACACAACGCAAAGTCAAAGTTTCTGTATTATATCGAGTGACAATTCCCATGATGTGGCATTTGTTTATATAGTACAGAAAAACATTATCGAGGTGATCAAGGCTAATTTGCCAAATGTGAAAAGTATTGAATATTTTACAGATGGTTGTGCAGCACAATACAAGAATTATAAGAGCTTTGCAAATTTATGCAACCATCCAAAAGATTTTGGATTTGGTTCAAAATGGAACTTCTTTGCAACTAGTCATGGTAAACAACCATGTGATGGCATAGGTGGGACAGTGAAAAGGATAGTAGCAAAAGAAAGCCTACGAAGACCAAATTCCAAACAAATCCTTTCAACAGAAACTATGTTTGAATACTATAAATCTGCAATTGAAGGAGTCAAATTCATTTTGATTAAAAAGGAGAAGTCTCACTATTAGATTTGAAAATGCATCCACAGTTCCAGGGACAAGAAGTTTTCATCAATTTATTCCACTTGACAGAGATAAAATAGCCATGAAACAATGTAGTGAAGATGAAACTTTGAATCGATACATGACTTCTCTATTGAGGTTGAAGAAAAACCAATGAAATTTGTTGTTTCAGAATATGTTTGTTGCAGGTATGACAGTAACATTTGGATTGGCATGGTCATAGAAATTAATGTGGAAAATAAGGACTTGCAGATTAAGTTCATATGACCCTCACCTTCACCGAGGTGCACGACTTAGCACAAAAAAAACTTCTTAATCAACTGTTAATGCACGCATCACTGTAACGTCCAACGACAACAACCACAACCTTCTCACTCGACCTGTCTTTTATACCACTCTCTCAATCCCTCCTCTTGCGCATGCACCCGGAGATTCCTAACAACCTCGAGACTTCCGCTTATAAAAACCCAAGTTTTGTGATCGCGCATGCCTACACAAGGTACAAACACATGGGCATTTGTTTTGTTGGTAAGTACTACACTCCCCCCTGATCTGATGATCACATAGAGTGCACTCCGGGGGTGGCCTCTTAGTTCACTGGCTTCTGTGAAGGGTGGTATTTACAATCTCGGATTCAGGTTCTGGTTCTGGGTGTGGTTCTGGTTCTGATTCTGATCCTGCCTGATCAGACGAACTACAACTACCACTCTCTTGCTCGGTGAACTCGCAGCAGCTCATCATCTGATGATTCATCGCTCTCTGTAGTTGTGGGATGTACTTCACTAGCTGGGCAAAGACCGCGCACATGGCGTGGGGTTCCATCAACAAGGACCGACTGCTGGCTGACCACTCCAGATATTCATCCTTGCTTGAACTTGGTGGTGCACCGGTTTCCAGGGGGTCTTACCCACACTGGATCTCCTACCTTGTATTTGTCATGATTCTCCTCATCGATTAGCTGGACAGTGTCAATGCCCTTTATCCTAACACGGTATGTGTGTATGACATTGGCCGGTGCTGTTGTTAGTGTCTTCCCATCCTTTGGTGTGATGTTATACCAATACGTGGCCTCCGTAATGGTGCATTGCTTTCTGGCAGCAATTCTCTTGATGCTGCGATGGCTCCTCTAAGCAATGCCATAGAACTAGCATCAACCCACACATTCACAGTGTCCACATCGACACACCATTCTCCACAGGCAGGGTCCTCCTTGTCAACTCTCTCTAGGGTTTCCGTCGTTATCAGAGTTAGAAGAGCATCATCACATACGTCATCCCAACCTGTAGTTACTAAACTTGCCCTGCGTTTGATGATGCCCACAGTTTCTCCTGGCATGAACTTCCTAGAGGCAAATGTTTCATTGCAGGGATCCATGGCAAATGCCTTGTATAAAGCATTTTTTATAGAGGTAACATCAGCCTTCTCCACGGCACTAAGTTGCTGATACACACTCAGGGCAATCTCAGCAGAATCACGGTATGCACCTCCTTTACTTCACAGAGGTTGCAGGTCAGCTCAACCCTTTCGACTCAGTCGACAACAGAAGTGGATCCGTCGAATTCGGGTATCAGTTTTAAATCAAACTTTGCCCCAGCCATAGTTGTCCAGGAAAAGAGACAAAACGAAATAGCCAAAATAGCTTATGACCTTCACCTTCACCAAGGTGCACGACTTATATGACCTTCACCTTCACCAAGATGCGCAACTTGACACAAAAAAACGACTTCTTAATCAACTGCTAACACACGCGTCACTGTAACGTCCAATGACAACAACCACAACCTTCTCACTCAACCTGTCTTTTATGCCACTCTCTCAATCCCTCCTCTTGCGCATGCGCCTGGAGATTCCTGAAAACCTCGAGACTTCTGCTTATAAAAACCCAAGTTTTGTGGTCGTGCATGCCTACACAAGGCACAAACACGTGGGCGTTTGTTTTGTTGGTAAGTACTACAGTTCATGCATCCAGCTCTTCCATCACATTCATTTTATTGGAAAGAGGATTTTCAGGATATATGCTTTGTGCCATTAGCAAATATTCTGTGCACTATTGTGTCCGTACAACACCAAATGGTAGAGTTTATCATTTGTCCAAAGTGGATAAATTATCTGTGCAAAGAATTGTATACAAAACAAATTAATCTATGTACACAACAAAATTTGGTGCACAGCATAGTTTAAAATTTGTATATTGTTATCACTTTCTTCTAAATATAAAGATTTTTAGATTAACGAAAATAACTTTTTGAAAACTTGTAAAAAATATAAAAAATAATTTTTAAAGTGATGTAATTGAAAACATTTCTTTATGAATAAAAAATATATAAATGTTTAGTGCCAATTACAAATATTATAAGTCTTAAAAATTCACATGCATTTAAAACAAAAAAAAAATCAAATTTTTTTGTTTCGTGAAAATTATGAAATTAATTTTTTTTAAAATTCATTCAGAAATAATTTCTTTTAATTTAATGTTTAATGCCATCTATAAAAACTCTATAAAGTGCTGATCCTAATGCATGAGTCAATGTTTATCACTTGTTAAAGACAATCTATCCATACCATACAAAATGCAATATCTGCAAAATATATTTAAATTATTTTCTTTTTAAATTAACAAAGACTATCTTATTGAAAAGTTTAAGAAATTACTTAACACAATATGAACATTTAAGAAGTTTGGGAGTATTAGGATGATTGCCTTTATCAACCTTTCACGGAATTACTGAATGTACATAAAAAAAAAAAAACTATAAAATTGGCAGGGCCATATCTCCTAAAGTAGGCTAGAAACCCTCACAAAATGTTTTTGAGAACTTAAGCAGTCATAGTAGATGCTATAAACAAAATATTATGAAAATTGAAGAGGACTTATTTTCTCTAGACTGACCATAAGCTACATAGGTAAAAAATTGATGATTTGGGGGGCATGCTTTTGGGAGAGCAAAATTTTATTTTCTACCAGATATGGGATTAAAATAATTAGATATTCGGATTCTACAGTCCCTAAATGCCCTTCCTACCAAATATCAGAGATATTGAATAAGTGGAAGTATTTTTTTTCTCATTTTATAAAATGAGAAAAAAAATACTTCCACTTATTCAAATTCCGTACGGTTTCACGACATAAATTTGGAAGCAAAATATGCAAATTTTACACCTCCCTAAAATCCGAATGGTAAGGTTTAGGACAAAATAATTGGGCAAATTTTCCTAACTCATAACGGGAATATTTGTGCCAAATTTCAAATAATTTGGTGTCGGTGGGTGCAGATTTGAACTTTTTGCTGGTGTTTTGACATGGAATGACCCAATAGTAAAATAATTCAAAGTTTTATAACAAATTGAATTATTTCAGCATTTTATGTTTTTTTAAAAAATTTTTTTTTTTATTCAATTTTCACCCCAAACAAGGCACAGTGCCACTTTGAAGCAGGGGGCTACTATTAGGGAATTAATTAGCGGGCTCATTATGAAGGGAGAAGAGTAGAAAGATGTTTGTTAACATTACACTTGAACTTCTGCATATCATTGCAGTTGGGAAAGCAGAATCCCGGAAGGGAGTTCCAAAGACCCGCAGTTCTGGGGAAGAAACTATTGGAGTAAAAGGCTTTCTTGCACCTAGGGATCTCCACTGTAAAAGGATGAGACTTAGTAGCTTGTCGGGTTTGTCGGGGGTAGTTACGTCGGGGAGGTACAAGTGTTTGCAGTTCGTCAGAGCATTCACCATTAAAGTATTTGTAGAACAGGCAGAGGGATGCAACATCTCGTCGATGGAACAGAGGTTGAAGCCTAGATGACAGTTCAGGACCTATCAGGTTGGCGACTCTTTTTTGAACCCTGTCCAGGAGCGAGAGACAAGCAGCAGATGCACCAGCCCAGATGTGACAACAGTACTCCATACATGGGCGAATGGTTGCCTTATAGAGGTATAGGATACTGGCAGGCGTAAGTAGTTTTCTAGCACGGTAGAGGGAGCCAACCTTCCTTGCAGCAGCCTTGGCAATGCTCTCAATGTATCTATTCCAGTTCATATTTCCTGTAAACGTTAGGCCGAGGAGTTTAAAAGAAGTACTTTCAGGCAATGTGTTTTTGGCCATTGCTATTGGTGGTAGAGAAGGTTTCTTGTAGTTATTGAAGGAAACAAGCTTAGTCTTAGCAGCATTGAATGTGACCAACCATATTTGTCCCCATTCCACTACGGATTGGAGGTCATCCTCTAGTGTTTCTACCATTTTCTTGGATATGTGTTCATTTGTTTTCCCCTCATATCTGTTATAGAGAGTGGTGTCATCGGCAAATATACCCATCTCCGAAACAATATTATCAGGGAGGTCGTTTATGAATATCAGGAATAATAGAGGTCCAAGGATAGACTCCTGAGGTACTCCCGCATTTATGTCATATTGTTTGGATGTATGTCCGTCGAGGACAACTTTGATTTTTCTATTACTTAAGAAGGATTTAATTACGTTATGAATTCTTCCAGTGATTCCATATGATCTAATTTTTCTTAGAAGACCATCGTGCCATACCCTGTCAAAAGCCTTAGATATATCAAGGGCCACCGCTTTACCCTCCCCTGTTTTATCCAATGAACGGTATATACGTTCAGAAACTACAGTTACGATATCTGTTGTTGAACGGGCTTGCCTGAATCCATATTGTTTGTCAGTCAGGAGTTTAGCAGCTGTTAGGTGCTGGACTAGGGCTTGATTAACTAAGGACTCAAATATTTTGGCGAAAAGCGGGAGGAGGCTAATGGGGCGATAATTTAGTGGGTCAGTTCTTTCACCAGAATTCTTGAAGACTGGTACCACAGAGGCGGTTTTCCAGCAGTCGGGAAAACAAGATTCCTTAAGGCATTTATTGTAAAGTTTGGACAGAACTGGAGCAACCTCGGCAGAGCATTTTTTTAATAGCACAGCCAGGATGAGATCTGGTCCACATGCTTTTGAGGTGTCTAGGTTTTTTATAATAGCATGTACCTGAGAAGGGGTGATTTTCAAATCCTCAAGTGTGGCGTCTGTTCGCAGAGGAAAATCAGGGAGTGAGTGGTGTACCGAGTTCAGTGTGGAGTTTGAGGCAAACCGACTGGCAAGCAGATTAGCC
Source organism: Euprymna scolopes (assembly GCF_053919585.1). Lineage (NCBI taxonomy): Eukaryota > Metazoa > Mollusca > Cephalopoda > Sepiida > Sepiolidae > Euprymna > Euprymna scolopes. Next base: position 177,366,307 of record NC_136487.1, on the reverse strand, counting down.
TTGTCAGTTGCCGTGCAAGCAACCTCATGATTGTTTGTTAGTGGGGGAATAATTGACTGTCCATTATTAACCACGCTGTTGTAGATTTTCCAAAAATCCCGGGTTCCTAATTTCTGTGCTTCGATGCGCTTTCTGGTGGTTTCAGAGTAATCTGTCTTAGCTGTGTCTATCACTCTCTTACAATTATTTCTAGCTTCTATAAACTTCTGTTTATTTGAGCTGGACTTATGTCGGTTGAATCTGCAGAACGCATGCTGCCTTTGACAAATGGCAGCTGCACAAGCAGATGTAAACCATTGGGGGGAGTGGGGCTTGCTATAGTATTTCCGTGCGGGAACATGTGCTTCAATAGCAGTTTTGAACCATTCAGTTGTCTCATTTGCACACTGTTCCGCTGGAAGAGTAAAGATATTTTGCCATGGGGCATCTCTGATGAGCTCCCTGATGGCTTCCCAATCAGCCTTTTTGTAATACCTCATTGTTTTGAGTAGTGGGTCTTCAGTTTTAGGGCGAGAATTTAGGCTGATTTCTACCATTATCACAGCGTGATTAGCATTCCCGAGTGGGCTGTGGGCATTTGTTGTACAGTCATTGGGAACCGTTGTCAGAAAGAGATCTAGAAGTGAGGCATGTTGATAGTGCTGGTCTGGGAAACGTGTCGGAAATGTAACCAACTGAGATAGGGAATGAGATATACAGAAGCTATGTGTTGCGCTACCAGCTACGTCTGTGTGATTTGAGAATCCTAGCCATTTACTGTGGTGGACATTGAAGTCACCAAATACATGTATTTGTGCGCTAGTATCGAGGGAGAGTGCTATATCTATGCTGTCTGAGACTTTGTTTATTAGGGTACAGTCTTGGTTTGAGGGAGAGCGGTAGAGAAAATACAAGTAGCTAATATTGTGTTGCATATTTAGTCTGAAGAACATAAAGGCCTGGTCCTCTGATTCTAGTTTTATTTCTCTAGTTAGGGGGAGGGTGTTTCGAATATAGACTCCAAGTCCATGCATATGTCTGTCCGAGTCCTTACGGTAGAGTGGGAGATAACCAGGCATGTTAAAGTGGTTAGAGGGAATGGAGGAGTGAAGGTTAGTTTCACTTAATGCTAAGATATCCGGGGTGTTTACAAGGAGAAATGACTCAACATCATCTAAGTTAGTTCTAAGCCCGCGGATATTAGTAAATGCAAGCCTCAAGGGAGGAGGCAGGTTGGTTTTCTTTGAGTTTGGTCCTGGTTTAAACGTAACTTTTGCTTGAGCTGTCATTTCATTTTATTTTATTTAAAAGTTTCAGTTAGGGTGGATGAGTGACAGGGTGCTGGACAAGTAGTTGTGCAGAATACCAGACATGCAATACAAGTAGACCATCAGCTGTCCTCACCCACAGGATTGTGGCCTCAGGAAAGCCCACCGGGGATGAGTGCAGGGTCCCTTTCCATGCGCGACATGGCACTACAAACATCCCGATATTTTACAACTGTTGATGGAGCAGCCGCTCTAAGCACTACCAAAGAGTTAGGGCTCCTGTACTATCAGTCCGAAACAGCAGCCAGGAACTGTCAATCCGGTACCCTCAACCCATTAGGCAAAGCCAGCCCAGTCCAACTGCACCGACATATATGGCACTGAAGCACCCCACTGTGTCCAGTTTAGGGGATGGGATGTGGCGGGAGTGGGGAAAAGTGGCGTTCATTGCCCTAGTCAGGAAACAAGGTAAACCACTGGGTGATTCAGATGAGTCCCTGTGATAGTACCTCTACGCCTGGCCAATAGGCAAAGAAGGAGTATGAAAGCCAGGCGATAGACAGAGTCTATCTCCTCCTTAAGCAGTTTAGGTTTGCCAACCGGTGATTTGAGTCACCAGCTCTAGGAAGGTTGTCGTCCAGGACTGAAGAGGCCTCCCTCCCCTAGGTTTAGTTTCAGAGTTTTCCTTCTCCTAGACGGATGACCTGGGAAGACCTACGGGTCCATCAGCTCCGAGGGGGTTCGCCTGGGTCCTAATCCAGGTATTTCTGCGACCCCGCATGGGTAGTTAATATTTATTGGTTATTTAGGTTAATATCTCCTGGAAAAATCGGGCATTTAGGTTAGCTTCTACAGAAGATTTTCACTCCTCAAGCATGGTTTAAAAAGGGCATTATTATGCTTTCCATTTTCATTTTTACTGGGAGAGGGTATAGGTAAAAATTCATGCAGTGGAAGCAGCTAAATTTGCTACAGTATTGGATCGAGAGAGACGAGTTAATATATGGTTAGATATAGTTTTGTAAGTTTAGCAATGTATGATTAGATATGGTTTAGTAGGTTTAGGAATGTATGGTTAGATATGGTTTAGTAGGTTTAGGATTAGGATAAAGTGTTAGAGTATGATCTACTTGCTATTAGAAATTCTGATTTGGTACCCAAACCGGACATTTAGTAAGACTGAAAGATAAGATATGCTCAGTATAGATACAAGAGAACATTTGATATGGAGTACAGTTATACCTGATAGATATAGGTTATTGCATATTCTGTAAGTATAGTTAAAGTATAGATGGATGGATAAGTAGTATTGTATACGAATGCATGGAATTTTAGACAATTTGAGTAAGTTGCCTTTAGACTACAACGAAGGAGAATGACTTCGCCTTTCTCTTAATATCCGGAAGTTTTTATTTCAATGAGTACCGGTTTAGTTTGTGTAATAATTATTGCAATACTATCTCTTAATAAAGAGATATTAATGGTTACTGTTCATTATAGATTACCTTAAGTCAATGTATTGGACTATGGCTAGTAAGTATTTACTTAGAAGCTTGGTTATGGGTTAGGAGTTATAATCAGGAGCATGCCTAGGAAATTTTAGGTGTTAATGGGTATCAATTTACGAGTTTGTTAGGGTCAAGGGCGGAGAGCAAGGACCTCTCTAAGTTACGTGAGACAGATTAGGTTTAGTGGCAACTTAGGAAATAGAGCAGTTTTGATTTGTTAGTGATCAGGAGAAAGAGAATTTAAGTAAAAAATAATAAGGTTTGTAATGCAAAACAGACAAGGCAGTCATCTTGGAGGTAAAGTATCTATAGGAGGTACTTAGTATACAAGCAGCAGTATTTTGCAGTTTTGAGAGGAATTTTAGGTATAATAGTTTCATGGCTTATTGCACAAGTCCGTAGTCAAGGTGAGGGACGATGTACTTCTAATATTGAAACTGGGTTTATCTAATTTTAAAAGTAGTTGACTAGAGTGTTATTAGGTGTTCTACTTAGCTTAGGGATAGAATGAAGATTTAAGGTAATATTCAGGGTGATATAAGCAATTTCATGAGGATTGGATATATGATCACTGGATGTTGAACTGCTCAGGAGGATTCTTGTATCAATTAAGAAGGATGTCTTGGTGATATAAGATTTGAGAAATTAAGAGTCTGGGGATACAGAGAGTTTTGAGCTGTTGAGGATTCAGTATAGGCGATTGTATATAGGTAGCAAAGGTGGTTTAGTTTAGTACGCACGTATTGTACATATTTAGTATACTGCTTCAGTTCTATCCTCTAACGCAAAGGAAAATCCGTTTGTACTTCGGTTTGCAATTTTGCCAAGAGAGGAAATTCAAAAACAGCTTATCTAATTGTTGATGATATCAGTTTATAGACAATAGTACAGACTGATAAATTGTTGTGTAAGGCATAGGAGCCCCTCATCTTTAGATGAGATGATGGATCAAGAGCATAAGTTCGGAGCAGGGATCCGGAAAGGAAATGGCAGTGTACAAGGAAGGGGGGGGTCACTGATGTCTTATTAACATTTTTTTTTTCTTAAAAAAAAAAAAAAAAAAATTGACTTTCGATGGCTGATTATATTAAGTATCGTACTTAAATAAAGTTTTCATATCCTCTAAATAAATTAGCATAATTTCTTTTTTTACCGAGTTTGTTTTTACTATAGCATTGACTTATTAATTAAGTGAGATGGCATTGTAAACTGCGAAATGGTCTATTTAAGTGGAGAAAAGTTATCGGTTACAATATGCCTGGTTTGGTAACATTTTTTGTGAATTATCACTTGGCCATTTTACAATATGGGAATAATCACCGGTCACATAACATCCATGTGACATATTCTGAATGTGATCACAGCTAGTGTGTCTGAAAGTGAGGAATCAATTTGGTTGAACATTATAATTAAAAACAGATCCTCGACCTTAAAAGTCATTCAAAAAACTTAATTTTTGCAACATTCTTTTTGTAACTTGTATGTTAAATCTCTAATTGATGATAATCACCAGGAAAATTAAGAAAAAGTGAAAAGAAAATCATTTAGAGATTAGAGGCAAGCTCTTTCAGGTCCGCCAAAGACACGTTTGAATAAATATTTCAAACTGAAGATAAGTACATTGACTAAGTGAATACTCGTAATAATAAAGAGAATTTATGACGTTGAAACTGTACACACCTATTATATTATTATTTTAAACAATTTCTTTTATTATTTTTAAATTCTTTTAAAATTTTTCATTCTCATGTAACGATAGTATGGAAATTTTTTTAGTTTGTCTTGCAATACACATTGGTACGAAAATGTGATAAAAAAAAACAAATATATAACAAGAAAATGTTATCAAAGGCAAGTTACTCTTCTACCTAGTCGAATAAGTTTTTAGTGGTTTTAATGGCATTAAAATGTTTATTTGGTCCGAAAAACAAATAGTGTCGAATGTTAGGTAAGATTAAGAAAATAACCGCAAACTGATGCATAACTAGTTGAAGTCTTGATAATGACTTTAAACTTAAAAATAAAACAAAAAACTGTTAGAAACCCACTCAATAAATGTAACGAAAAAATTATTGGGTGAGTTTCTAATAGTATCTTGTTTTATTCTTAACTAAGTATCGAACTTTAAATATTTAGGTGTCAATTCGCGGCTATTAAAAACATTTACAGATAAGTAGAAAAGTAACTTATCTTGCCTTTGATAACATTTATTTGTTATATATTTGTTTTTAACCACGTCTTCGTACCAATGTGTATTGTAAAAAAAAACGACCCCCTCCCCGAAAAAAAAAGAGAATTTGGGAATTTTTATTTCTTTTTCTGTAACTGACGATTGTTTTATTATTTTTTTTTTTTTTTAATTTAAAATTTAAATAGTTGCAAATTTTAATTTAAACGTTTTGTTTTTAGGTAAATGATAAAGGAATTGTTGTTTTCCTAACCTTTGGATCTAGTGTTGAAACAAAACAAACAAACAAAAACGCAATCTACAACTAAAAATTCCAAAGAAAAATCAACATTTTAATTTTGATTATTCGCTTATTAAATGTAGCCATCATCTCCCTTATACTTGTAACGTATTTTGTAAAAGCGCTAAAAAGAAGGGGTTTGTATTACTATACACATAGATTCGATAAAGTTGTCAAAAAGCAAATATATGTTATCAAAGGCAAGATAAGTTACTTTTCTGCCAAACTGGATAATAATAAACTAGACAAAATACTATTAAAAACCAACCGAATATATATCAACCTATGTCACGGTAACATATATTGAGCGAGTTTCCAACAGTATTTTGTCTAGTTTTTTATTTATAAAACCTTTTCCTAAACTTACCGTGTTAAAGAGAGAGTCGGGCGCCATTTTGAATTTTCCAATACATCATCGGTAAACACTGTATATTTTTCGAGCTGAATAAACATGTTACATTGAATAAAAACGCAAAAATATATCCAGTTTGGAAGAAAAGTATCTTATCTTGCCTTTGATAACATTTATTTGTTCTATATTTGCTTTTTGACAACTTTATCGAATCTATATGTACAGTAATAGAAACCCAAAAGAAGAGAAAAACTTACTTTTTGTTTCATAATCTACTTTCGACTGATTTTTCTGCTTCTAAAAAGAAACGATTTCTCAAATGTGAATGACTTCGCAACTGAAGTTTTATTCAAGATGGCGAACAGAAGAGCAGATTCGCAGAAAACAAAATTAAAAAAGAAAATCATTTCGAAATAAAGCCGATCACGGATAAAATGATAATTATTATTTTTTTTATTTCAGCATTTTAATATTTACATGAGACAAAAAATATGATAGGCTTCATCTTCATTAAATTATTAACTTAAAGCAGACACGAGTAGAGCCTCTTCCGCTTTCAGTCAAAGACTTGATAATCAGTGGTGCCAATTTAGCGGGTTTCCCGCTATATCTGGAGATTTCGTTTGCAATCTAGCGGGGGTTTTTTTTCTAGAAAATCTGGAGATATTTGACACCCACACACCCGCAATTTTAGATTAAAAAATAATGAAAAGCGCTTGAAAATATTTTAAAACATAAAATAAACTCATTCGTGTATGTAAAAAGTAGCATTTATTGCCTTTGGTAACAATTATTTATTGACTATTTTTTTTTGTTTTTCACCTTTTTTTTTTTGGCTAACCATACTTTAAAACTCACTCTAAAATCGATTTTTAAAAGTACATTTTAAGAGGGGGCATTCCAACCTCCGTAGTTTAAAATACGATCTAAGTACTCCCCTTAATTAAGAAGTATTTATTTACTTAGTTAAAGTGCAGAAAAGTTAACAGTCGAAAAGTGTAAAAAGCAAGAAACAAACAAGCAAAAAAAAAAAAAAACTCATACCAAACACAGTAGAATGTAATGATCTACCAACCTATATACTTTTAACTTGCTAAAACAATTTTTTTGTGTGTTTTTGTTTTTCTAATTTCAAAATATGTTGTTCAAATTGATTTTTTACACACTAAATAATAATAAAAAAACGAAAAACAAATGGCCACTTATCGCTTAAGGGGTAAGGAGGCTTACTTTCTCAAAAGTTGTAAACAAATAACTTATCTATCACATACTGTAGTAGAAGTAGCAATAACTAAAATGAGGGGAAAAAAGAGCTTACCTCGGGTACGTCTGTTGTGTCACACAGTCACCGGTTGGGGGGAAAAGAGAATTCCAAGATGGCGTCCAGGGGTTTTTATTAGCGTTTACCCCATGCAACTCTCGGAAAATCACGTTTCTTTCTCATGTGATTATGCAAATGGATAATTCCCGGCCACTATAAAAGCAAGAGGCTGGAGACGAGTCGGCAGTGTCCTGCAAATTGTGTGTGTGGGTGTTTCTGGCGATTGTGTCTTCTTTTACCACGGTTATCACGGACAGGAATTCCCTCTCTTCTGGAGGTGGGTGATATTGACTATTTTGAAGTTGTACTGTTGCTGACAGAACATTTATTTTTTTTTTTGCCTACTACATTTTTGTTTCAAGCTATTTCGGCCCGAATACGGCGAAGGTGCGGATAAGCAGTGATATTATCAAGCCGTTCTCTGGCGAGGGAGACGTTGTAGCGTGGCTGAAAAAAGTGAGACTTGTCGCACAACTTCAGCAGGTGGATGACGTAGCGAGTCTGCTACCTTTATACCTGGAAGGCGATGCGCTGGCCCTCTACATGGAAATGGAGGAGGACGATCAAAAGAAAATAGACCAGATTGAGGCTCGATTAAAGGAGGCATTTACTGATGACGCGTTTGCAGCATATAGAAAAATAACTATGGTTAGATGGGCTGATGAACGTGTGGATGTGTACGCCAACAAAATCAGGCAGTTGGTTGGATTGGCCGGATTCACAGGAGAAAGCTTAGAGAGACTCACAAAATTAATTTTTGTCACTGGATTCCCTGACACCATCTCAATTGCTCTTCAACAGGTACCGAACATCAAAGCCCTGACCATGGGGGAGCTAATGTCGAGAGCGAGAATTTTGACGATGACTGGCGAACAAAATCAGGATGTGGTTGCGGCCACACGCTCACCCAACAACAGGGCCCAGAATAATCCTATTAACGTGACCTGTTTCAAATGCAATGTTAAAGGCTACCTTGCAAGGGACTGTCGAAAACGTGGAACACGGTGTTACCGTTGCGGTGAGAGTGGACACTGGGCTCGGAACTGCTCGGGAAACGAGCAAGTGGAGGACGCATAAGCGTCAGTCTGCTTTCCAACCAAGATGTGAACACGACGCTCCCGGTGATAAGCATCCATGTTGATGGGACGCGATGTTTGGCGCTTATTGATACAGGATGCTCCAGGACAATTTTACATGCAGACCAGTGCCGGTCTTGGAGAAAAACAAACGTAAATGTCAACACAATTGGTGGAATGTCCCATGCGTGCTGCGGTGTTGGAACGGTCTCTGTATCCACTGATGAAGGTGTGTCTGCCAGAGTCGATGTGTTGGTGGTGCATGGCAAGCCACTGGGATTTGACTTGCTTCTAGGGATCGACGCCATAAAAGCTCTAGGTTGTCAAGCCTACAGGATCAGTGCAGCTGGGCGCCAGGAAAAGTATTAAATGCGCAGCCATTTCTATCGATGAACCAGATTTCACTGCTACCTTTGACCATCAAAACCGAACGTGGACCGCATCGTGGAAATGGTCTGTGGACCACCCCCCTGAAAGGCTGCATAATCGAGTGCCAGAGTACCCAGTGCCAGCAGAAATTCGTGAAGAATACACGCAGGAGCTCCACACCTGGATAGATAATGGTTGGCTCGCGCCATACCCAGAGGATAAATTGGGACCCCCCAAAGGTCTAATTCCCCTGATGGCTGTGATACAGCAGAACAAAGCCAAAGTGCGCCCAGTGATGGACTACCGGGAGCTAAATCATTACGTAGACGCATTTACGGCCAACGCAGATGTTTGTGCGGCTAAGCTGCGTGAGTGGAGACAAAAAGGTGCTAACGTGTCTCTACTGGACCTCAGAAGAGCATACCTACAAGTCCGGGTCCATGAGACACTGTGGCCATACCAGACTGTGGAAATCGATGGGAAAAAATACTGTCTGACCCGTCTGGGGTTTGGTTTGAATGTGGCTCCCTTGATAATGAGAGCAATTGTCAGCGAAGTACTATCTCAGGAAGAAGTTATAAGCCGCGCAGCATCTGCTTACATTGATGACATTTTTGTCAATGAAGACGTGGTGCCCGCGACCCGTGTGAGAGAACACCTCGCGCAGTTCGGGTTGGAGTGCAAGAACCCGGAGCAGTTGAAGGACGGTACACGGGTGCTGGGATTGGCAGTCAGGATGGAATGCAATGAACTGCGGTCGAAGCGAGGAAATGCAATTCCGGAGGCTCCCAGTATAGTTACGCGACGAACAATCTTTTCCCTGTGTGGTCGACTTGTCGGGCACTTTCCGGTGTGCGGTTGGCTTTGTGTGGCTTGCGGAATACTCAGAAGGAGAGTAAGTTCGGTAACGAAGGGCTGGGATGATGAAGCAAGGGACGCCGTACTACATCGTATGATGTTCGAAACCTTAAAATCTGCGCAGCAGAACGATCCGGCACAGGGAAATTGGTGTGTGGACGGCAAAGAGCTGAATGTATGGGTCGATGCTAGCTCCCTAGCAATTGGGGCAGCCTTGGAGATGTGTGAAACTGTGTTGGAAAATACATGTTGGCTGCGACCTGAAGATGACTCTCAACATATCAACTTGACTGAACTGGATGCCGTATTGAAAGGCATCAATTTGGGCTCTCCAGTGGCAGAGCAAGGTGCTACACATAAAGACAGATTCTGTTTGTGTATACCATTGGGTCTCGGACACGCTAACTGGAAAGGGAGCGAGTACGCACCAAAGCAGCAAGCGAGATGCTTATTAGGAGGCGATTAAGCACTCTTAAGGAGTTCGTGAAAGAGTACGGGCTGACAGTGGATGCGACGCTGGTTCCATCAGCACGAAACATTGCTGACCGACTGACACGAGTGCCACAGCGGTGGTTTGAGGCAATGAAAAAGAAAAACGGTCTTGACCCAGTGATAGGCGCGGTCCACACAGACGAGCTGGATGAGAGTCAAATCATGGCTATTCACAAAGATAGTGGACATCCGGGGGTGCGACGCACTACCTACTTTGTCAGGAGAAGATGTCCAACCACGACAAAAGCAACTGTCAGAACGGTCATACAGAAATGCGAGGAATGTCAGTCCATTGACCCAGCGCCAGTCAGGTGGGAAAAGGGAAAGCTGGAAGTTAACGACAATTGGCAGAAAACTGGAATGGATATCACGCATTATGGCACCTTCCATTTTTTAATTTTAACAGACTGTGGTCCATCGCGTTTCTCCATTTGGAGGAAATTGGCAAGGCAGGACTCGGCAAGCGTAATTCATCAGTTGGAGGCAGTGTTCCTCGAGCGTGGCGCGCCGCATGAACTCCTTTTAGAAAATGACACAGCTTTCTGCAGCAATATGTTCCAAGCATTTGCACATAAATGGGGAGTTTACCTGTGATTCCGTTGTGCATACGCTCCAGCCGGGAATGGCATAGCGGAGCAATGTCACCGTACAGTGAAACGAATAGCGGCTAGAATGTGTTGTCCCATACAGGAGGCTGTCTACTGGTATAACATCACACCAAGAGACGACACATCTCCCTCCACTGCGCCTGCCAACAGGATTTATCAATACGAAGTTCGAGTAAAGGAGACCAATCTCGCAACTGCGTCCCAAGGTCCCAAGAACAGCTTTTACCAGGTCGGAGATCGCGTATGGGTCAAAAGACCGCAAAATCGATGTACCACGAGGTTCGGCAAGGGTGAGGTGACCAAGGTGATCAGCCCTCAGTCGATTTTGGTGGACGGTGTGCCTCGTCACGTGAAGGATTTGCGCCTCGCCATTATGTTGTTACATCGGAGGAAGAGGGAGACTCAGACAGTATGATGTCTTCTGAAAAGACAGAGAGTATGATGCAGGACGACGGAGAGGATTTTGAGCCATATAATGTACATACTGAAGAAGCGGAGGAAGGACAACCCGTCTTGCCTCTACGAAGGAGTACCCGACAGAGACGAATACTGCCCCCCTGTCCTGATTGTGAAACACCGCCTATGGAGCAGACTGGTGGCAATAATGGCGATGAGGAGGATGGCAGGGAGGAAGTGCTGCCTCCGGTTCTTCTGAGAAGTACCAGACAAAGACGACTGCCCCCCTGCCCCGTTTGTGATCATGAGATCAGGGGGGAGTGTAGCAGAAGTAGCAATAACTAAAATGAGGGGAGAAAGAGCTTACCTCGGTGTTATGATTTAATTTGTTGTTAAGAGTTATCCCCCTTGGGATTGACATTCATAATAAAACCGCCCTCTGTTTCATTTTCCCGCTCGATCCTTTCAAGAGCGTACGTGTATTTTACAGTTAATAAAACCTTTCTAAAAGGCAATCCTTTACTTACTGATACTATTCACTTCAATTTTATTAACTGTAAAAAAAAAATAAAAATAAAAATAATGGATCGAATCTTACGTCCCGACAGATTCGAGGTGGAACCTACATGCCCTAATTCCGAAAAATCCTATAGGCATTGGAAATTAACCCTCCAGAATTATATCCGCTCACATAATAACGGATTAATCGAACACACTTCAGATAATTTCTTTGCCTTGATCAATTGTATTTCAGCCTCTGTTTTCGATTTAATAAGCGATAAAACCGACTACGATAGTGCATTAAGAACATTGGACGCCGCTTATTTAAAACCTGAAAATATTGTTTATAATAGATATCGATTGATGACGACGAAGCAACAAACAACACAAAATATAGATGCCTTCATACTACAATTGGAAATGCTTGCCAAAACATGTAACTTCGAAGCGGTTTCTGCTGAAGAAAACAAAAATCAATACATTCGGGAAGCCTTCATCGGTGGAATTTCTTCTTCGTCCATCCGACAACGACTGTTAGAAAAACCCATCCTGACTTTACAAGACACATATGCCACGGCCAGATCTCTTGAACAAGCAGAAAAGCATTCGATAAGCTACGCAAATAACTTTACTGTAGCAGCTACAAATAATCCTTCGGGCTAGCTGTGACTAAAGAAAATATGCATCCAAAAGGGGTTTGTTTTTTCTGTGGAAAATCACGTCATCCTCGATATTTATGTCCTGCACGAAACGCCGAATGTAAAAAATGCAAAAAAAAAAATGGTCATTGGGCTAAAGTGTGTAAATCTTCTATTTCTAACACTCATACTGCTGTTCTTTATGACGACTCTGACTACCCCTCACCTTCTCTATCCTGACTAGGAACTAACTCCAAAGATGTCACATTCACTCAATGCCAAATTAACGGGCACTTCGTGAACGCTATGGTGGACTCCGGCAGTGTAAAAACATTCATTAATGAAAATACTGCTAAAAAACTTAAACTCTTCACAATACCTAAAAACAAAACTATAGCTCTGGCTGCTTCCGATCAACATGCTAAAATAACTGGCGAAGGTGTCGTGGATTTAATACTGAAAGATAAAACCCATTCTGGAATAACAATTGAAATCATTGAAAACCTTTTCATTGATTTAATAATCGGAAAAGATATTTTAAAAAAATATAAAAAAGTAACACTTAAATTCGACGGTCCTAGAGACAAACTTATAATTGGAGCTATAAACACGAATAATTTTTTTCCTACCATAAACGTTCCACCCCCTCCTCTCTTTTCTAATCTTTCTCCTCATACTACTCCTATTGCGACAAAATCCCGACGTTACACTTTTGCCGCCAACAAATTCATAAAAGAAGAGACTGCTAGAATGTTGAAAGAAGGCATAATTGAACCTTCGATATCTCCGTGGCGAGCGCAAGTTCTTGTAACTTCGAACGAGAATCATAAGAAAAGAATGGTAGTCGACTACAGCGATACCATTAATAGATTCACGGAACTAGACGCTTACCCAATGCCTAATATCAATAAGATGGTAGACGACATCGCTCAATATAACATCTTCTCTACTCTCGACCTAAAATCTGCTTATCACCAAATACCTATGAATCATGCTGATCGGAAATTCACTGCGTTTGAAGTAAGTGGCAAACTTTTTCAATTTACTCGTCTTCCTTTTGGCGTCACCAATGGAGTAAGTGCTTTCCAGAGGAGCATAGACTAGATTATAGAAAAAGAAAATCTAACCGATACCTTTGTGTATGTTGATAACGTAACTATATGCGGAAAAAATCAAGAAGAACACGATTACAATCTTCAAAAATTCTACAAAATTGCTAAACAATATAACATCACTTTAAATGAAAATAAAAGCATAATTTCTTCTAGTTCTATTACTCTACTCGGCTACACCATAGAAAATAATCAAATAGCTCCCGATTATCAAAGACTAAAACCATTACTCGAAATGCCACCTCCGCTGAATCTTAAATCTCAAAAAAGAATAGTTGGAATGTTTTCCTATTACTGCAAATTCATTAAAAAATTTTCTGATAAAATTTTATTACTAAATCAAAACAAAGAATTTCCACTACCTCCATCTGTATTAAAATCTTTTCAAACATTGAAAAATAATCTAAAAGACGCCACTTTAATAACGGTAGATCCAAATAAAGAATTTGAAGTAGAAACGGACGCTAGTAACTATTGCATTGCTGCAACACTAAATCAAGAAGGTCGTCCTATTGCATTTTTTTCAAGAACTCTCAATACTAACGAAATTAAGCACCATGCAGTAGAAAAAGAGGCAGCCGCTATTGTAGAAGCTCTCCGTAAGTGGCGACATTTTCTACTCGGCAGGCACTTTAAAGTCATCACAGATCAGAAGAGCATCAGCTTCATATTCGACAATAAAAGAAAATCAAAAATTAAGAATGACAAAATATGTCGTTGGCGTATAGAATTATCCCAATACAATTTCACTATAGTTTATCGACCTGGACCTGAAAATATTGCTGCTGACACATTCTCTCGCATCTCTGCTCTTACTTACAATCTACAAGATCTTCGTGATTTACATAAACAATTATGTCATCCTGGTGTTTCAAGACTAAGCCATTTTATAAGAACGAGGAACCTCCCTTTTACTTTGGATCAAATTAAGAATATTACTGACTCTTTCTCATCCTGTCAATTACTGAAACCCAAATTCGCCAATACCAATGGAGAGACTCTCATTCAAGCCATATTACCTTTTCAACGATTAAATCTTGATTTTAAAGGCCCTCTACCTACTTCTATACATGGCAACAAATATCTACTTACTCTAATTGATGAGTATTCCCGTTTTCCTTTCGCTTTTCCTTGTAGAGATATGACAAGCAAAACCATTATCCACTGTCTAAACAAACTCTTTTCAATTTTTGGTTTGCCTGACATGATACATACTGACCGTGCTTCTGATTTCTTAGCAAGAGAAATAAAGGATTTTTTACACAAAAAAGGAATTGCTACTTCTAAAACAAGTAGATATCATCCTGAAGGTAATAGACAGATTGAAAAACTCAACGGTACCTTATGGAAGGCCATTCAAACAACATTACATTCTAATCAAATGAAACTACCTTATTGGGAAGACATACTACCGGACGCACTTCATTTAATTAGATCATTACTTTGTACTGCCACTAATATGACTCCCCATGATAGACTATTTAAATATAGTTGTAAATCTGCTTCCGGAATTTCAATTCCTTCTTGGGTTAAACCAGGCCCAATATATATTAGAAACCACACTAAAACAAGTAAACATGACCCTCCTGTAACGCCTGCCACCCTAATAGATGTCAACCCCCACTACGCTTATGTTCAACTACCTTCTGGTACTGAAACCACTGTCAACGTTCGAGACTTAGCTCCAAACTCATCAAATGAAGAAAACTCTAATAATAATCCTACTACTTCAGAGACTTTATTTGAACCTTCTACTAATGAAAACATTGGTCATGAGGAAGACAAAAATCAATCGTCTGATCTTGAAGAAAATCAGATTTCACTAAAAAATAATACTGAAAATCAGCATTCCTGCCAATCTGTGCGGAGGTCGTCCCGAGTTCGACAATTCCCTAGTAAATATAAGGATTTTGTGACTAAATACTGAAAAAACTGCAGTTTGGGTTCATATGTTATTTGTAAATAAAATGATTCTTATGTGATTGTAAAAAAAAAAAAAAAAAAAAAAATTTGTCTATAATTAATTACCCCTTACTTGAATACTTTAGGACGGGGAAAATGTTATGATTTAATTTGTTGTTAAGAGTTATCCCCCTTGGGATTGACATTCATAATAAAAGTGCCCTCTGTTTCATTTTCCCGCTCGATCCTTTCAAGAGTGTACGTGTATTTTACAGTTAATAAAACCTTTCTAAAAAGCAATCCTTTACTTACTGATACTATTCACTTCTATATTAATTCTATACTATGTGCGCCTCGCCATTATGTTGTTACATCGGAGGAAGAGGGAGACTCAGACAGTATGATGTCTTCTGAAAAGACAGAGAGTATGATGCAGGACGACGGAGAGGATTTTGAGCCATATAATGTACATACTGAAGAAGCGGAGGAAGGACAACCCGTCTTGCCTCTACGAAGGAGTACCCGACAGAGACGAATACTGCCCCCCTGTCCTGATTGTGAAACACCGCCTATGGAGCAGACTGGTGGCAATAATGGCGATGAGGAGGATGGCAGGGAGGAAGTGCTGCCTCCGGTTCTTCTGAGAAGTACTAGACAAAGACGACTGCCCCCCTGCCCCGTTTGTGATCATGAGATCAGGGGGGAGTGTAGCAGAAGTAGCAATAACTAAAATGAGGGGAGAAAGAGCTTACCTCGGGTACGTCTGTTGTATCACCGGTTGGGGGGAAAAGAGAATTCCAAGATGGCGTCCAGGGGTTTTTATTAGCGTTTACCCCATGCAACTCTCGGAAAATCACGTTTCTTTCTCATGTGATTATGCAAATGGATAATTCCCGGCCACTATAAAAGCAGGAGGCTAGAGACGAGTCGGCAGTGTCCTGCAAATTGTGTGTGTGGGTGTTTCTGGCGATTGGAGTGTGTCTTCTTTTACCACGGTTATCACGGACAGGAATTCCCTCTCTTCTGGAGGTGGGCGATATTGATTATTTTGAAGTTGTACTGTTGCTGACAGAACATTTATTTACTTTTTTTTTGCCTACTACATTTTTGTTTCACTAACCTTAAGTGCAAAGAAGGTGAGCTCTCTCTACCGTGCTGGAAAACTACTTACACCTGAAAGTATCCCGCACCTCTGTAAGGCCACAATTCGCCCATGTATTATCACTTGGTCTCCAGGGAACACCACAGGTTACAGCCAGTGAGCGATAACTGATGATATGATAGCGTGTGAGACAACACATTTGTGATAGTATGAACCATTACCTCCCCTTAAAGAACTCTTCAGTAAAGAAGTCTCGGATATACCTTCACTTCCGTTTGACACGGAACTGGAGTTCAATAAAAAATGGAGACCGTACTCCGCTTCTCATAAATGAATCTCATGTTTTGGTATTCTTTTACATAATGTTTCATGGTGGCAAGCAAGCGGTGGTGTTTCCCATTTGGGAAACCTTACGAATAGGTCGTCCCTATTATATACACACGACAGTAAAAGAAATATAAAAAAGAAAAAATAAATAAATAAATGAATAAAATTGGCCACGTTCAGACCGCATGGGAAAAATTAATACTTGGCGCCAAGCTTCAAACTGTGAGTAAGCTTTGTTTTTCGTGTTTCGCGTTTCAAATGAAACCAAAATAAATAAATAAATACATACATACATATATATATATATATATATATATATATATATATATATATATATATATATATATATAAATTACAATAAGTTTACCAAGGTAATTGTAATGATGTGAAATGTAACAGAAAACAAAAGCAGTCGTTTTCAAGTTAAGCACCAGAAGCTTTATTAACGGAGACGTGTTTTGTACCGAGCTCTGCGTGCTTTGCACGCCGTTTCGTATTTAGTTGTAGCCGTAGCTACGTACTTTACAACATCCCCCTTATTCAATAATGTTTTATTGGTTTTTTTATTACCCATTGCAGTCTGGGCTTATGTGTGTTTTTGTTTATTACTTTTAAGTGTGTTGTGTGTCGTTGGTGTTTTGTGTGTGTGTGTTGTCTAGTGTATAGTCTCTTAGTCGGGTAGGGAGTTTGACAACACGACTAGACTTGCGAGGTTGTTTGTCATGTGTTGACAGTTGTTGAAGTGCTGGTTTCGTCTGGTCAGCGTTATCTTCTGCTGTTTGCTGTATGGGAACATGATTAGGTATGATGGGTGTGTTGGTTGAGCGGGTGGTTGGTTGGCGAACATGTATTTGGTTTCTTCTGTAGATTTTCCCATTTACTTGGACTCTGTAGCTGCGTGGTGCTTCTTTGCTAGTGATGATGCCAGGTTTCCAATCGCTGTGAGGGATCTGCAGGTGACATTTCACCCTAACAGACTGTCCAATGGTGAGGTCCGGCAGAGGTTTACTGTGTCTATCATAGCATTTTTTGCTACCCGTCTTTTATTGATGAGTGCTTGCTGTGTATTTGTTTGCACTTGTGGTATGTAGTCTGTGGGTTTGCAAGGTAGCATGGAGCGAGTGCGCATTGAAAAGAACCTTTGTGCCGGTGAACTATGCATGCCAGGTGTGATAGCATTGCGCCATTCAAGTATGGCTTGCCAGAAGTCTTTCTTTTCTTTTGTTGACTTTTTTATAATTCCTTTCATCAGCTTCACTGCCGCTTCAGCCCGTCCATTTGATTGGTGATGGTGAGGGCTGGCGGTTATGTGCCTGATGTCCCATGACTGTGTGAACTTGTGAAACTCGCTACTTATATAGTTGGTAGCATTGTCAGTTATCATGATAGCTGGTGTGCCATGTGTGGCAAACATAGGTTTGATCACCCTGACAAGGGAGTTTCCGCTTAGATCCGGGAGTTGGCCAACTTCCACAAAGTCTGAAAATATGTCCACCACTACCACAAAGTATTTGCCGTTTATCTCAAAACAGTCACTGGCAACAGACTGCCACGGGTGAACTGGTATCGGGTGGGTCATCAAAGGTTGTTTTTGTTGTTGTGGTTGTGTCAGTTGGCAAATTTCACACCTTTGAACAGCTTCCGTGATCTCCGCATGCATTCGTAGCCAGAACATTATATCCCGGGCTGTGTTTAGTGTGTATTGAATGCCCAGATGGGATCTATGTGCTCTGGTGATCATGTGGGGTCTAAGTTTTGTCAGGAAACCGTGAAAAATGTTTGTCGAGCTCGAAGTGTTTTCTTTAAATTCGGTATGAAGTCGACAGATCCGTTTTTTATTTTCTGCCGAATCTGACGAGGGCTTTTGTCATTGTAGGTCGTTGAGGTTTTTGTCGGTACAAGTTCACTTTTCTTTGTTGAAAATTCGTTTTTTTCTTTATCAAAACAATTAATTTCAAAACGGTAGGGTCGCCATGCTTGTTCGTTTCGCGTCAGTCGGGCGCCAGTATTTTGTGAACTTGTGGCATAGGAGGCAATGCTTGTTCGTTTCGCGTTCGGTTGTCACCATTTTGTGGTGGTGGTGAAAAATAGGGAAAATGAATTGTCTCGAGGAAGAAATGAACGACGTGTTAAATTGAATTAAACGAACAGGAATTTCTTTCGTTAAAGAAACAAATGAAAGAAAAGGGTACCCTATATGTTTAGTTTGGCATGCGTCTCTCGCTGTTAACTGGTGAGAAAGAGTCTATAGTTTGCCGTGCGTCTCTCGTTGTTAGCTGGTAAGAGGGAAAGTTTATTGTTGTAGAGATAGAGTCTGTGTGTGTATGAGTGCTTTGTTCAAATTCATCCATTTCATTTTAAAATAACGGGGCCACCATTTCATGTTGCGGACCAGGATATATATATATATATATATATATATATATATATATATATATGTGTGTGTGTGTGTGTGTGTGTTACATGATAAGGGCTGTCCCCTGTTCATGTAAGTATAAAAATAGAGAGATTAGTAAAAATGAAAATAAGAGAAAGCAGAAATCGCACCCTGGACATAAGTTTTAAAGAACAATAGGTTTAAATGGAATGTCCAGGAAATTGTTAATTCGGATGAAATAAATAATAAATAAACTATTCAATTGTTAAAAGAATGTGGATAATAAAATATGGGTTAAATAAATTAGATATGTAGGTTGAATTCCTTTGTGGAAACAACACAAGAAAAATAGGTTATTGGGAAATCAATGTCGGAAACGTGCAAAGTCGCGCATGTTGAAACACGTGAATTTTGCTCACGTGGCCGGGATCGATGGATTTCTCAATATAGGAAGTGAGAGTTAGTTGGTCGGGGAGACGGTCAGTGAGAAAACTCAGAGACAGGCGGACGTCTGAAGCGAGACGTCACTTCAGAAGCTAAAATGTGAAACTTTGAATTCTTAATGAGGAAATCACGACCGGTCGTAAAGAAATAAATTCATCATGTGTTTTGTGATAAAGCTCATCTTTGTGTTTGTGATTTCTACAAAAAGGTAAATTGTATTGTTATTATATGTCTGTGTTATAAAATGTCATTACATACACATGTCTCTCTCTAAAATACAACATCATATGTAATAAGACAAGAACTCTCACTAAGACTCATATCTTTAATAATAAGAACTCACGTAACATACGCGCACAAGTGGCATCGTCTAATACTACTAATAATAACTATATAACATATATATATATATATATATATATATATATATATATATATATATATATATATATATATATACATGTGATTGTTGAGCTGGATTAAATCCGACGATATGAATGAAAATGGAGGTGGAAGGACCTGGATACTCAACGTTTCGCCCGATTTATGCGGGCTTCTTCAAGAGGGATGGTCATTGACGAGAGAGTCGGAGGATTGGGGCTATATATAATGATGAGGGAGAGCAAATTGTGTAAATTAGATATCATATATACATATATATATATACAGTTTATGAGAGAAAAAAATAAATAAGAGTAAATTAGTGTAGTGGATTACGTCTAAAAGTTAAAATATCGTAGAGATTAAAAAAAATTGTGTTTGGAATTATAGCGGTGATAGATTAAATAAATAAAATGACACGAGATTACGAAATAATTTTTTTTTAATTAGAAATAATTGAATTGGGATAAAATAGCGTAGTAACTTAAAAGATGGTGTCTACAAATAAGAATAGGAGGTGATAAAATGGAGTCTAAATGTTACAAATGTTACACATTGCTCCCTTTCTGTCGGAAATAATTATTAAAGAGAACAACTTAGACACCGGTGAAACGCGATATAAAAAAACAAAACAAAAAAAAAATTCGTAATTTCACTTAATTTTATTATTTTTATTTTACTTATTTACTGTATTTTATTTTATCATTATCTATTTTTAGACTCCATTTTATCACCTCCTATTCTTATTTTTAGACACCATCTTTTAAGTTACTACGCTATTTTATCCCAATTCAAATATTTCTAATTATAAAAATCTTTCGTAATCTCGTGTCATTTTATTTATTTAATCTATCATCGCTATATTTCCAAACACATTTTTTTTAATCTCTACGATATTTTAACTTTTAGACGTAACCCACTACACTAATTTACTCTAATTTATTTTTTCTCTCATAAAATGTATATATATGTATATATGATATCTAATTTACATAAGGAAACACGTTGCTCTCCCCCATCATTATATATAGCCCCAATCCTCCGACTCTCTCGTCAATGACCATCTCTCTTGAAGAAACCCGCATAAATCAGGCGAAACGTTGAGTATCCAGGTCCTTCCACTTCCATTTTCGTTCATATCGTCGGATTTAATCCAGCTCAACAATCATACTGTCGGAATGGAAGGACAACTTTACAAAAGAAAGCTGCGTAAATATACTAACACACTGATCGCAGCTCACTCCAACACAAACAGGAGTTCTTTCTTACAACGATGCATTGACGAGAAGGTCATTCCCAAATTTATCAATAAGATCTTCCAATCCTCCCACCATATTTTCCCTGAACACATTGAGCACTATCTAAGCGCATCAGCACAAACTCTTAGAAACAAAGCAACTTACTTACGAACTATTGCCAAATCACAAGCAGACGATCTACACATGAACCACTCTGTTTCTAGGAATACAACCTCTAAAATTAAACGACGGATTATATCTTTCAGCTCTACCCACGACAGAAAACTTAACAGAAAACTATCCAATCTAATCTCCAACAGCAAATGGGGTTCTATTGGACGACCAAAACTCATACAAAATCTTACAAACCGGCCACTATCAAACACCGAGACAGAAGCCCTCAGCCTTGGTTTAAAATTTGCAACGGGAATCTATCCAAAGATAACAACCAACACAATCGCTCGAAATTATAAACACGAAGATACCGACTTTATGAAAGGTTTCATCCAGGGTATAATATCCA
The DNA here is from genome assembly GCF_053919585.1 of Euprymna scolopes. Classification (NCBI taxonomy): domain Eukaryota; kingdom Metazoa; phylum Mollusca; class Cephalopoda; order Sepiida; family Sepiolidae; genus Euprymna; species Euprymna scolopes. The sequence goes on along the minus strand of NC_136487.1, from coordinate 177,345,067 downwards.
CGACCACCGCCCAAACCAGGGATATCACCCTACCAAAACGATACATAAATGCATTATCACACATAGCTAACGACCATAATATTATCGTCTCACCTGCTGACAAAGGTGGGGGGATTGTAATAATGGAAACAACTGAATACAAAGATAAAATATTTCAACTATTAGAAGATAAAAAAACATATGAAAAAACTACCTCCGAAATAATACATAAAGAAATTGACAAATTTAACAAATCTTACAAAAAATTAATACATAATGATAAAATATGGACTACCTACATAGAATATCATCCTAAAATCCCGACCTTATATGGTTTGCCCAAAACACATAAAAATAATAATCCAATACGCCCAATCATCTCTGGAATCGTCAGTGCCACTCATAAAATAGCAAGAGCAATCACAAAACTCCTAACGCAATTATTGGGCACAATTAGCAATTCCCATATAAGAAACTCTGGCGACCTTCTTAATAAGATAAAAAACATAGATATGAAAAATAAAACCATGAATAGTCTCGATATAGAATCTTTATACACCAATATCCCTACCAAGAAATGTCTCAACCTTCTTTCAAAACACTTAAATAAAATAAAAATTAAATTACCTTTGCCGATAGATGATATAATTAAAATTATAAGTATATGCATTGACATGACATATTTCACATTCGATGGACTCTGCTACAAACAAAAATTTGGACTGCCCATGGGTAACCCTCTAAGTGGGGTTTTAGCATGTTTATTTTTAGAATTCATAGAAAGTGGACCCATGAAATATAAATTGCCCAAGGGCACTTCCTACTATAGGTATATTGATGATATTTTAATTTTTCTCCCTATATCTTCCAAAATAGAGAATATCACTGATAAATTAAACAAGATCGAACCCACTATCAACTATACGTATGAAAGAGAAAATAACAACTCCATACCTTTTCTGGACATCAATATCATAAATAACAATGATCATCTAAGTTTTAAAGCCCATCGGAAAGTCACGAATAAAAATGATTACATACACTTTTACTCTCATCACGATGATAAAGTAAAAAGAGGTATTCTAATAGGATTTTTTCTTAGGGCCCTGAGAATATGCAGTGAAGAATACATCGTGGAAGAATTTGAGTATACCGAACGTACTTTCATGAACTTGCAATACCCTCTACATTTTTTGGCAAATACAAAAAGAAAAGCACTTAAAATTTACCATAACTGAAACCGAGACCATTCCCTAAATAGGCAGACACACAACAGACAATTAACATTACCAACTAATAAAAACAACGGCACAATCTATAAGAACCTAAATAAGACAGGCATTCAAATAACAAAACTAAACTCTTTAACAATTAGGGATGTAACACGTAAAATTACAACTAATACCAACATTAACACCAAAGCCGGAATATATTCCATACCCTGCCTTGATTGTGGAAGAATATACGTAGGAGAAACTCAGCGTAATTTAAATAAAAGAATATATGAACACAAAAGAGATGTAAAAAACAACAATAAACTCAACGCCATATTTTGTCACGTCATGGAAAACGACCACCATTTTGATTTTAACAAAGCAACTTTCCTTAAACACATACATAACAGATCCACACAACGTTTAATTGAGTCGGCTATAATCTCCCATTCCAGCAATATAATTAAGCAAAGAAAAGGTTTTTTTCTCACGTTGCTTCCTTTCTGTCGGAAATAATTATTAAAGAGAACAACTTAGACACCGGTTAAACGCGATATAAAAAAAAAAAATCGTAATTTCACTTAATTTTATTATTTTTATTTTACTTATTTACTGTATTTAATTTTATCATTATCTATTTTTAGACTCCATTTTATCACCTCCTATTTGTAATATATTGGACAGGATTATCTCCCTTGCACTTCAATGAACTATGGATTATCTCCCTTGCACTTCAATGAACTACCACTAGAGGGCGCGACAGTCTTTAAATCTGTTCTTTTGTAAATAAAAGGACCGGGAGACGATCTTTCCCTACGAGACGTACCGTCTGCCGATCTATCTATAATGTTATTTTGTCTTGTGCATTTTTATTCATTATGCATTGTTAATGTTGATACACTTCAATTGGCGACGAAGAACGAATAATGCGGAGGAGTAACAAGACAATTTAAAATTAAAAGCGAACACCCACACCAAATCGAACGAGGAAAGTTGCCGAGTAGCGGATAAAAATGGCTTTATTAGGCACCATTGGAGAATGGAATAGTGCGGAAGAAGAATGGTCGCACTATATTGAGAGAGTAAAGTTTTTTTTTTACTGCCAATGATGTGTTGAATGAAGGTAAGAAACGTGCTATATTTTTGTCGGTTATTGGGGCAAAAAATTATGCTATTCTCAGGGGTTTAGCCGAAAACAGGCCAGAGCAGAAAACATTTGAAGAACTATGTATTCTGATGGAGAGGCACATCAGGCCGGCCCCCAACCAGATACAAGAACGTTTCTTATTCAACACGAGAGACAAACAAGAAGGTGAGTCCATTAGTGAATATGTGGCCACACTGAGAAAAATGTCGGAACATTGCAACTTTGAAGAAAAAGTAAATGAACACATACGTGGTCGTTTGGTTGTGGGAGTGAAAGATGAGAAGATACAGGAGCGCTTGCTGGGCGAAAGAATGCTAACTTTGCACAAGGCCATTGAAATAGCAGTGTCTATGGAATCGGCAAGGAAATATTCCAATTTGATGTTGGGAGCACAGACGAGTGGAAGTGAAACGTCCGTACACAGGTTACCATTAAAACGAGAGTGTTATCGTTGTGGAAGCACTGGCCACCAAGCGGACAAGTGCCAGTTTAAAAACAAGGAATGTTTTAAATGCAGGCGAATAGGGCATACTCGTCTGAAGTGTAGGCAAGAAGAGAGCAGGCCTCCTAGCTCCGCAACACGAGGTAAGGAAAGCAGGATGGTGAACAATGTGGAGGAAAATTGTTGTGAAGAAATGGAAATAAGTATGGAAAGGCTAGACTTGCACACAGTTGCTAACCTTCGGACACCACCAGTATTAGTGGAACTGCTAATTAATCAAGAGAAAGTGGTCATGGAAGTGGACACTGGAGCTGCATGCACAGTAATGAGCCTAGAAAAATTCAATAAAATTGACTAAGTTCGTGATGTAAAGGAAAGCCATGTCAAGTTGAGAACGTACACTGGTGAATTAGTGAAAACCACATGGGACCACAGACGTGGAAGTAATCCAGGAAGGGTTAAAGCATCGACTACCTTTGCTGGTGGTGAAAGGTAATGTACCGACACTTCTTGGCCGCAACTGGTTGAATAAGGTAAAGCTGGATTGGAGAAGCATGTTTCCTTTATACCAGGAAGATTCCCCTTCGAGGTTGGAAAGGCTTTTAAAAGAATTTGATTCGCTGTTCAGTGAAGAAATGGGGTGTTTAAAGGATTTTAAGGTCAAAATACCCATTGATAAAACGGTGAGTCCCAAATTTTGTCGGGCAAGACCAGTACCTTATGCCATAAAAGCGGATGTGGAAAAGGAGCTAGATCGCCTGGAAAACCAGGGAATTTACAAAAGAGTGGAATACTCTAGGTGGGCTGCCCCCATTGTACCGGTTGCCAAAAATAATAATGAAGGCATCCGGATCTGTGGAGATTACAAACAAACAGTAAACCGGGCATCACCATGTGACTATTACCCTCTTCCTCGGACAGAAGATATATTTGCTACTTTGAAAGGGGGTCAAAAATTTAGCAAGCTTGACTTGAGTCATGCCTATTAGCAGCTGGAATTGGATGCAGAAACCCAGGAACTGCTAACAGTAAACACTCACCAAGGATTATACCAGCCCACCAGACTACAATTTGGGCTACACAGTGCTACAGGGATTTTTCAAAGGGAGATGGACAAAAGATTGAAGAACATTCCTTTTTGCAAGGTGCGTGTGGATGACATCCTGGTTTCAGGTAGTGATGACAGTAGTCATCTGAAGAATTTATACAGTGTATTTGCTGCTCTAGATAAGGCCGGGTTAAAATTAAAGAGAAGTAAGTGCAAGTTTCTCCTTCCTGAAGTGACATATCTGGGTTTCAGAATTAGTAAGGAAGGCATAGCGCCTCTTCCAGACAAAGTAGCCGCGATGACAGAGGCACATCGACCGCAAAACATCACAGAATTAAGAGCCTACCTAGGGGCACTAAACTATTATCATAGTCATTTGCCAAAATTATCAACTATACTTGAACCGCTTCACAACTTAATGAGGAAGGGTGCTCCCTGGGTATGGGGTGCTGGACAAACCAGGGCTTTTGAAGAAACAAAGAAAATGCTGTGTTCTGCACCTCTTTTAACTCATTTTGATCCATCTAGACCGATTCTGGTGCAAGTAGATGCTTCTCCCTATGGACTGGGAGCTGTAATGGCTCACAAAATGGAAGATTGAAGGGAGAAACCAGTATGCTACGTATCACGAACGCTGTCTGAGGCAGAACGGAATTATGCGCACATTGAAAAGGAGGGGCTGGCCCTAGTCTTTGCGGTGAAAAAGTTGCACCAATATCTGTATGGGAATAATTTTACGTTGTTCACTGACCACAAACCGTTATTGGGGTTGTTTGCTGAAAACAAGCCGATCCCTTCTCTTGCTGCTGCCAGAGTTCAACGCTGGGCCATATTTCTGGCTGCCTATAATTACAGGTTGGAGTATCGTGCTGGGTCCCTTAATGGAAATGCAGATTGCCTCAGTCGTCTTCCAATCAGTGTGCAGGAGCAAGATGTCACACCTAATTCTAACAGGATACACATGATGAACTTGGTTGATGCTCCAGTGACTGTGGCGGCAGTGAGATTGGAGACAAGAAGAGACCCTACTTTGAGTCGGGTGTACGAATACATCCTGAATGGCTGGAGTAGGTGTATTCCAGACACGGCAATGAAGCCCTACTTCAACAAACGGACAGAGTTGACATGTGAAGATGGTACCGTATTATGGGGAAGTAGAGTAGTAATTCCGGCTATACTCAGAACAAAAGTGTTGCAGCAATTACATCAGACACACATAGGGATCGTGCGAATGAAGGCCCTTGCTCGCAGCTATGTGTGGTGGCCAAATCTTGATGCAGATATTGAGAGAGCCGGTAAAGCTTGTGGAACCTGCATAGATTATCAAAGCAACCCCGGCAAGGCTCCCATTCATTGCTGGGAATATCCAAGTTCACCATGGGAGAGAGTCCACTTAGATTATGCGGGTCCATTTTTGGGGCACATGTTTTTGATAGTAGTGGATGCTCATTCAAAGTGGACTGAAGTTTGCATTACAAAATCATCTTCTGCTATGACCACAATTGAAAAATTGAGAGGGATCTTCGCAACTCATGGACTACCGGTATTAATTGTGAGTGACAACGGTCCCTGTTTTACAAGTAAAGAATTCAAAGCATTCATGAATGCTAATGGAATTCGGCACATTTTCACAGCTCCTTACCATCCTTCCTTGAATGGACTAGCAGAACGCAGTGTACGCACCTTCAAGGAAGCGCTTAAAAGGATGAATACAGACATCAAGGCAACACTTGAAACCAAGGTGAACCGATTTTTATTCACTTATAGGATAACTCCAAACTCATCAATTGGGGTTTCTCCTGCCGAGCTGATGTTAAAACGGCAGTTACGAACAGCGTTTCATTTGGCAAAGCCAGACACGTACAAGGCTATGGATGTAAAAAATAAAATGGAAAGGGGGAGCAAGGTAATGGTGCCGCTCCGTGAATTTAAAGTAGCCGATCCTGTGCTTGTGCGTAACTATGGATCTACTCAGCGATGGATTGAAGGTACCATTACCAGACAATTGGGAGCAGTGAATTTTGAAGTGGAAACCGGTAGAGGGCTAGTAAGGAGGCATGTGGACCAGCTTGTGAAACTCTCATCACCAGTAGGAGTGGAACTTACGCCTGAGATACAAGCTGATAATGCTGCAAAGAATCTTGAGAGTTTCGGCACACCTGAAGTTTCCAGCACACCCGACAGTCCTGAGGAAAGTTTAATACCTGAGAGCAGGCATATGGAAGAGGTTGCAGAGACTCCAGCAGTGGTAGAAAAATCGGCATCACCACCCTCTCGCAAGTCAGGGCGTATTCGGAGACCACCAAAAAAATTTGAAGACTATGTTCATGATCCAGAGTAAGATTGAAGGGATGTAATATATTGGACAGGATTATCTCCCTTGCACTTCAATGAACTACCACTAGAGAGCGCGACAGTCTTTAAATCTGTTCTTTTGTAAATAAAAGGACCGGGAGACGATCTTTCCCTACGAGGCGTACCGTCTGCCGATCTATCTATAATGTTATTTTGTCTTGTGCATTTTTATTCATTATGCATTGTTAATGTTGATACACTTCACTATTCTTATTTTTAGACACCATCTTTTAAGTTACTACGCTATTTTATCCCAATTCAAATATTTCTAATTAAAAAAAAATCTTTTGTAATCTCGTGTCATTTTATTTATTTAATCTATCATCGCTATATTTCCAAACACATTTTTTAATCTCTACGATATTTTAACTTTTAGACGTAATCCACTACACTAATTTACTCTAATTTATTTTTTCTCTCATAAAATGTATATATATATATGTATATATGATATCTAATTTACATAAGGAAACACGTTGCTCTCCCCCATCATTATATATAGCCCCAATCCTCCGACTCTCTCGTCAATGACCATCTCTCCAGAAGAAGCCTGCATAAATCGGGCGAAACGTTGAGTATCCAGGTCCTTCCACCTCCACTTTCTTTCATATATATATACCACTATCAGCCGGTCACTGAGGTGTGACCGACAGACGTGTTATAGTAAATGTCTTAAAGCGGTCTCATGAAGATATGAAGATGGGCCAGTCATTAGGGTCTGTGTAGCTAGAAGAAAATGATACCTGAGATGTTGGATCTGGGTGTGGCTCCTTTCTTTTCTCAAGATGACTTTTTCACCCTGGTGGTATTCTGGTGGGAATCTTCATCTCTTTGTCCTCAGGGCCGCTTTTCGACTTCAGACATGTATGGAGACATTTATGGCAGACACAAGAAAGACGACACGCGACACAATTGTAATATACATAAGGTATAACTATTTTATTTTACAAAATATATATTACAAAAAACTTTAACAATTAAAAAAACTGGATAATCAGCATTTCAAAGCTAACTAACCTAACTAGTATTGAGGGAGGGGATGCCCCCCCCCATTTACAGAGAGACAGAATATTCGTCTTCACTTCATGGTAGTCGTGCAGGAAAGAGACAGAAAGATAGCAAGGGAATTATGGGAAGGGATTTCTTTGTATCTCTACGCTCATGACCAAATTACCACTCGTCCATGCTGCAGAGTGTGTTAGAAACAGTGGCACAATGAAATAGTGCCACATCCCTCCCTATGCAATCCGAAATTTATGAGTATTCATAAATTTCAGAAGTCCCTTATTTTCCGTGAATGGTGCGTCAACCGGCCGTCAGCAATCAATGTCCCCATGCTATATGTTCCATCAGGAACTCAGTAGAGCAAGTTATTTTTTCCACCAGGCCCCTGGTAGACTGGTATACTGCTTCAAATACCAGAGAGGGTAATCATCCTCGCACTCCATCGAGGCAATGACCTCATGATTTCAGTAACTGGATTTACACTTTCTTAAGCAACCAGTATAATATTTTTTTTAACAAAGCCGGATTTTACGTGAGTTCATCACGCTGACCTATACGTATTTGACTAAGCCGGATTCTACGTGAGTTTATCACGCCGACCTATACGTTTTTTAATTTAGTCTGCATAACATTATTTCCGTAACTGGATTTACGCTCCCTTCAGCAACCAGTATAATGTATTTTAACCAAGTCGGAGTTACGTGACCTCATCACGCCGACCTATATGCATTCCAAATTATTACTTCAGTTACTGGACTTACGCTCTCTTCAGCAACCAGTATAATGTATTTTAAATAAGTCGGGGTTACGTGACCTCATCACGCCGACCTATATGGATTTAGTAAAACCTCAGTCTTCAGAGGTTCTAATCCAATTTAATTCTGTTAGAGCAAGGAGTCTGCCGCCGAGCGACCAATAAAAACTATGCACCACGGAATATTTATTAATTATATAAAGAATTAATTAAGAAGGGCACTCAGCCTTCATGAGTTAGAATACTCGATTAGGGGAAAAATTTTTCCCAAAATAAACAATTCAGAAACCTGGTATACATTAAATCAAAGAAATAGGGTGTTAACAATTTTTTTTTCTTAAAAACGAAAACATTTTAAAAAAATCATTTCAGAGCACCTCAGTCACAATTAGAATTTGTTTACACAATGTAAACGCATTACAAGTTATTACATTCATAATTAACTTTTTCCCAAATTTCAGGATACATTTAAAAAGTATGTGTATTTTTTCAAAACTTGATTTACAAAAGATCATTAAAATTGAATTCCAAAATTTAAAAATTATTTCAAGTATTTTGGTTCATCGTTATAATCAATCTTCCGAAAAGATCATAGAAAATTCATTTTGAATCAATTTACCCTTCACAATGAGATTCAGAGACATCCCAAAACTTTTTCATTTCGTAATTATTATTTTTATTTAATTGATTCTTAAAAATCATTTCTTCTTTTAGACCATTATCAAGGTCATTTCGAATTCAGAAACTTTTCACGTTAATTAACTTTTTTCAAGGTAATTAGTTTATTACTTAAAAGCAACTCTTTTCCTAAACTCACTCACAAGGATTATTCCGAATTAATAAACTCCCGCCACACCTAGGAGTTACATTAGTTAACGACCAGTTCTGTATAGTTAACAGCTCGAAAAAATTAAAGTTTCAATTAAAGAGAGATCTTTCTAGACTGAGGAAATGTTTTTTCTTAAGAATTAATTCAATTTTACGTATATACTCCCCAGTCAATATTTCAGGGACCCCTATCATACGGTCCAATTTCAAATAAACCTTCAATTAAAGAATTCGCTCGAATATTTCTTCCTTAAAAATAATCTAGAATTCAGGAAAATTTCTTTCGTTAGTCAAATAATATTTCCTTAGGAATTATAAAGAAATCAGAGAATATTCGAAATGTAATAGCATAATTTTTCTTTAAAAAACTATGAAATTTTCAGAGAACTCTTAAAAAATTAAAGTAATCATGTAACAGTTGGCTTTTGCAAACACTCGAAGATTTCAAAAAAGTACTTCAAGTTCTGTTTGAATAATTGTTTTTATTTTTATTTTTAATAAAAAACAGTTGAAGACATCATTTAATGTAATTTAACGAAGTATAAATAATTTTGTTCTTTAAACTTGGTAGAAAAATTTAAAAAACAAGTTAATTCGTTATTATATGCCCTCCTGCAATCAGCCATGGGGGTTTAGCTATGCAATCATTAAAACGCAAGAGTAGAGAAAGAGAATGAGGGGGAAAAGAAGGGGATAGAGACAGAGCGATGCCATTACACACCCCACCACCCTCATAATATCATTACGTAATAACAAAAAAAAATCTTCGACAATTTTAAAAGTCCCTCTCTCGTCCTCACAGACCCTAACAGGTAAGGGAATAAGAGAGAGAGATTGAGGAGAATTTCTGGGGGTGTCGCCAAAACTCGTCTTTTTGGGAAACGATTGGGGTAAAAAAAAGAGAAAATAATGTCATGCAAAAACACAAAGAGAAATAAAAGGTAATTAATTGAGACCCTGTAAACTGTTAGAATTATAAATGTTTATTTAAAGAAAAAGGGTGGCTGGTTGCTTTGAATTCCCAAAAGCTTGTAAAATAAAATTTACTAAGTAACAAATAGAGAAAAAAAGGGTGAAAAAATCAAAGACAAAAAGGCATTCAATATAAAAAGGAAAAAAGGCAACTGGGACAAAAATTCACTTTAAAATGGTCTCTCAAAAGGGAGACTTTTCAAAATATATAAAATGTTCTTAATATCAAAGGCTTACTTGAAGTCTGAATGAAAAAGAGAATAAACATTTCAAAACAGGGAGTCCTTTAAGACGTGTTTTTTCACAAACAAAACCAACCTTCAAAGGTTTTTTTTAAAATGTCTCTCTCGTCCGAAATAGGGTTCCAAACAAATGGTCCACTCTCCTTTTCATGGAGGGTTGTCAGTGTATCTCTCTCTCTCTCCTTATTCCTCCTTTCTTTGGAGTAAGCAGTTTTACTCAAAAATTCCGACACTGTTCTTATAGTTGGACTCTCTACCCAACGTTTAAATAAGATGAAATTTATCGACGGCACGTCGAATGTTCTTCTTTGAAAGGGAGGTGCCTACAAACACTTCAATACAGTTCTTATAGTTGGGCTCTCTACCCAACGTTTAAATAAGATGAAATTTATCGACGGCACGTCGAATTTTCTTCTTTGAAAGGGAGGTGCCTACAAACACTTCAATACATTCCTTTAAAAAGCACTCCACTGTCAGAAAAGGATAAAAAATATACAAATTACGTTGCCGAAAAACGGTCATTAACGGAGTCTAAAGGATGCTTCTTCCAAGATGGCCAACCTCCAAACTGATTTTTTTTACAAGGGCACATAAAACGGAGCACTGTGGCGTTGCCAGAAGTTCCACAAGGATCGTGATTGGCCAATCGCCAAGGGCAAAAAGGAGGAAGAACAGACAGGTCGTTTCAAATTGGGAGAGAGATAGAGAAAGAAAGAGAGAGGTAAAGAGGGAGATGGGGCGAGAGAGAAGCGCACACACTCACAGGTCAGTTAAAGGCTGACTACTAGATACGTGTACCAGGCAAAAAAGTGGAGGGAGTCACAAAGCCAGCGAGTCAGTCGCTCAAGGCAGCCCATCTCCCACCCCACCTGCACTGTGTGATGGCGACAAGAATCTTTAAAGTAAAATTTCGGAAAAGATAGAGAGAAGAGAGAGAGAGAGAGAGAGAGAGAGAGAGAGAGAGAAAGAAAGGCAGCTAGCGTTGTTCTACCACCCATCCCTCAACACCCTCACAAACACCATGACGAGGTCATCTTCGCTTATCTTTCCCATGTGCGGCCATTGTTTTAAACAAATGAGTGACAGGTAGACTTAACATTTCTACGAGTTTAAAAAAATAACAAAATAGAAAAACAATCTTATTTTGAACAAATTTGTAAAATCCATTCTCACACAAAACTTTCATATTATGTAATGTAAATTTTTAGCAATGATCTTTTTCTTTCATTTCTTTTCTTTTTTTAACAGACAAAAAAAATCAATAAAAAAACATCAAATAAAAAAAAGTCCCCTTATGTTTCTGCGTTAATTGTTACCTAACCTGAAAAAGGACATATCAACTGTTCATGCAACACAGTGCCGAAACAAAGTTCCATTTTCTTAAATCCAAACGGACAAAAATCATTAACATTCTACAAGGCTCTCACACCCGCAAACTCAAAAGCAATTTTTTTAAAAAAGTCCTATATTTTTATAAGCCTGAAATAAAGATCAGATAAAGAAAGTGTTACGTATCCTTTTTTCTTTCCCTTTTTCACTTTTAAATTTATTTTTCGAGCTTCGTATTTGAAGGATTTTTTTTTGTCTTTCATGTAATAACAAGATTCATAGATATACACACATATAGATATATATCTTGAGAGAGACAGAAAGAGAGAAAGCGTGAGAGAGAAAGAGATATTGCATATAATAGAGAAACTTTTTTCATTTCCGTTTTTTTTTTGTTTGTGTAGGACACATTTCTTACTGTTTTTTCGAAAGGTTATTTTCAATACTGTTTTTTGAATCGATCCTTTGTAAACTGTTTTTGTTTTGTAGGTGCAAGACAATTTTTTGTTCAGGTTCTGAATTTTCTTTTTGAGTGCGTTTTTTTTTTGTGCGCGTGTGTACTGGTCTGCCATTTTTTTTTAAATTTTGCCTGAAATATACAGTTTTTTTTTTCGTTTTTAAAGACTGTGGACCATTTTTTTTTCGATTCGTCTAGTGGTCATTATTTTTGGTTGTGCCGTGGGTTTAAGGGTCGAAATTATTTCCATGCTGGGAAACAATATATCCTGGTCATAGTGCATCATTTATACCACTATCGGCCGGTCACTGAGGTGTGACCGACAGACGTGTTATAGTAAATGTCTTAAAGCGGTCTCATGAAGATATGAAGATGGGCCGGTCATTAGGGTCTGTGTAGCAAGAAGAAAATCATACCTGAGATGTTGGATCTGGGTGTGGCTCCTTTCTTTTCTCAAGATGATCTCTTCACCCTGGTGGCATTCTGGTGGGAATCTTCATCTCTTTGTCCTCAGGGCCGCCTTTCGACTTCAGACATGTATGGAGACATTTATGGCAGACACAAGAAAGACGACACGCGACACAATTATAATATACATAAGGTATAACTAACTATTTTATTTTACAAAATATATATTACAAAAAACTTTAACAATTAAAAAAAAACTGGATAATCGGCATTTCAAAGCTAACTAACCTAACTAGTATTGAGGGAGGGGATGCTCCCCCCCCCCATTTACGGAGAGACAGAATATTCGTCTTCACTTCATGGTGGTCGTGCAGGAAAGAGATAGAAAGATAGCAAGGGAATTATGGGAAGGGATTTCTTTGTATCTCTACGCTCATGGCCAAATTACCACTCGTCCATGTTGCAGAGTGTGTTAGAAACAGTGGCACAATGAAATAGTGCCATATATATATATATATATATATATATATATATATCCTGATCCCGTTACAAAAGAATATAATGAAACGAATGGAATTGAAGGAAACAAAAACTCAATTGATGGATAAGATATACGTCGTTTATTTACTGTTGAAAGAATGAATGTTTTAGATATAACATGTGTTCATGTCTGCGCGGGTGTAACCATCGTTTGTAGAGGACTGGTATTGTAGAAGGAAAAAGGAAATGAGTTTATCTCACATTCGGGTTACTATCGTTTGTTCGCGCGTGGGAAAAGAAGTGAGTAATATAGTAGAAATGAGAATGATAGTCCAGCGTGTAGACAAAGACAAAGGATAGAGGGTTGACATCGGTTAAACTGTGTTCCATGTTAGCCGTAAGCTACGTGGTGGTGTTAGGGTTAGGGTAGTAGATAGAGAGCGAAAGAGTGTACGTACTGTCTGTCGGCCTTTTGTCCCACATAGTAGTAAAATGGCGTGAGGTACGCGCGCGTGCGCACCTGCCGACCACTCACCTCGGCAGACTAGTCTGAAAAGGAAGAAGCCGCTTATTGCTCTTTCTTTTATAGGCGTTTCCGGTGGTCTTTTACGCATGAGTGGATTTCCTTTGAAAGGGGAAGTGACGTTGTCCATGCTTGCGTCTATCTGAGTACATGTGTGTACGTTAGTGTGTGTGTATATATAGACGTGAATGTGAGTGTATGTACGCGAACGTGAATATATGTATGTGTGTGGACATGGGCGCGTATGTTTGTGTGTGTGCGTATGGATATGACAATTAATATAGCTTGAAATGTGAATGTGTGTTTTTGTGTGGGACTAGAAAAGGCTCGCCCAAATTCAAGGGACGGTGAATTCTGTGAAACAAAAGAGAGAACTTTTACTAAAAAAAAAAAAAAAAAAAAAAAACTTGCTTTCACGTATCAGCCAAAACGTAAGTACCCGTTTACAGAATTCATTTACCTCCAGGTTATAGGTTACACACACAGGCACAAAAGAACACCTACACACACATTGTCCATTTATTTTATCACTGCTCTTTTGAATCATTTTTCTTTTTTTATTTTTCTCTCTTTTTAGCCTGTTAAATATTTTTCTTATTTCTGCCTCTGTCTAAATATTTTCCCTAAATATTTCCCCTTTTTTCCGCACGTGGTCCTTCGGCAATGTCCTATCTATATTTCGGATAGTTAATTTTTTTTGTCTGTTGTCGCTTTCTTTATATATACGAGTATATAAAATAGTTGCCGCGAGTATTCGCAATGATGTCATAACCTAACGACATCATGGATATGGCTATTTTAAAAGCCATTGAGAGACTCACTCACGAGTTAAAAAAATTTGGCAAGCTGGAGCCGCAGTTGCGCAGGCATCGACTCCAGGCTAACTCCTTACGTTCACGCCACTACCGGAGCCACTCAAACAAGCCAAAACAGTGCTTTTATCACAGTCGTTTTGGTATGGCGGCGCGGAAATGCAAAATCCCCTGTTCATACGTGAACCAGGGAAACTAAGGTCTGGGGAGCTGAGCACGGCAGGCTCTCCACAGGATATTCACAACAACCGTGCCTATTTCGTTATAGACTCTCGATCCCAAGCATGTTGTTTGGTTGATACGAGTGCAGCTTGCAGCATCTGGCCACTGAAACTCATCAAAAAGAAGCCTCCAGTGTCGCTTATCACACTGCAAGCGGTAAATCATCTCCCATTCCCACGTACGGTCCAATTTCACGTTCTCTGGACTTGGAATTACGGAGAGACTTTACATGGGTTTTTACCGTAGCGGATTTACCTTATACCATCCTAGGCGCGGACTTCCTGCATCATTTTAATTTAATGGTAGACATGTGCAGACGCCGGCTGATAGACGCTAGTACGGAACTTTCCGTCCCTGGCATAATGCCAAATGTCCCATCTATAAGCCCGGTATTTTTCATTGGCGCTTCAAATGATCCGTACCATGAGTTGCTACACTCCTACCCGGAATTAACAACCCTAAATTTTGTGGTGAACAAACCTACACACACGACAAAAAACCACATCGAGACCACAGGTGCTCCTGTGTTCTCATGCCCTCGTCGCATCCCTGTTGAAAACTTTAAGCAGCGACAGCTGAATTCAATCATATGCTACAGTTGGGAATAATACGCCCCTCGTCCAGTTCATGGGATTCCCCTTTGCATATGGTCCCAAAACCTGACAGAGATTGGCGTCCGACTGGGGACTACCAATGACTCATTACGATGACGGTACCTTATCGTTACCCAATCCCACATATACAGCATTTTGCTTCCTCGTTGCATGGTTGTAAAAACTTTTCCAAACTAGATTTGGTCAAGGTTTACCATCAAACCCCAGTGAATCCCGCCGACATACCAAAGACGGCAGTAACAACTCCATTCGGAGCGTTTGAATTTTTGACTATGCCTTTCAGTTTACGTAATGCTGCTAGTACTTTTCAGCACTTCATGGACAAAGTAGTGCGTGATTTGGACTTCGTCTATAACTATATAGACGACATTCTTGTGGCAAGTGTTTCACCTGAGGAACATGTCACTCACCTCCGCCTACTATTCGAACGGTTTCAGCGATACCAGATTAGGATTAACCCTGGTAAATGTGTGTTCGGTGCGTCGTCACTAGTTTTCATGGGCCACATTATCAGCCCAGACGGTGTATCTCCGTTACCGGAAAAGGTGAGGGCTTTAAAAGATCTTCAACCACCCACTTCACTTCAGCAACTAAGGCACTTCCTCGGTCCGTTAAACTATTACAGGAACTTTTTCCCACACTGCGCAGATCTAGCTCCTCTTTCCGACCTGTTACGTAACAGGAAGAAGAAAAATGAGCAAATATCACTTAATGAGATCCAGCTTAAGGCTTTTAATGAAGTTTAAACAAAACTGGCGACAACATCTCTACTTGCACATCCTGTACCCGATACCCAGTTTTCTCTGGTTGTTGACGCATCAGGCACAGATGTAGGTGCAGTGTTGCAACAGCAGCACCAACATCAGTTACAACCTCTCGCATACTTTACGCGACAACTGAAACCGGTAGAAAAATGTTACAGCATGTTTGGCCGTGAACTGCTGGCAATGTACCTTGCAGTTAAACACTTCCAACATTCACTCGAGGGTCATCAATTTGTGATCTACACTGATCACATACGCTCTTCGTTCTAAGCCGGACAAATATTCTCCCCGTGAAACACGCCACTTAGATTTTCTTTCGCAATTTACCAGCGATATCTGACATATCTCGGGTGAGCAGAACACAGCAGCAGACGCCTTGTCTCGCCTTCCCATTAATTCTCTGTCCTCACCATCGGATATCGATTTACAGCAGATGGCCTTAGACCAGTCTAGTCTGGACACGTTGGATCCATCGTCACTTGAATTTGCGTCTTGCAAATTCGCATACCAGCCCGTACCTACCTCGGACATGCAGATCATCTGTGACACCTTAACGGCTTCCCTCGACCATTTGTTCCAAATACTCATCGTAGAGTTGTTTTTGACACTCTACACAACCTGCCACACCCCGGATGCACAACCACAGTGAAGCTGATTACAGCTATATTTTTCTGGCCAAATATGAGGTGTGATATCACTGCCTGGAAACGTTCCTGTGTATCCTGCCAAAAGTCAAAGGTACATGAGCATATCCGTGCACCCATTGGAACATTCAGCACACCAGACGTTCGGTTTAGCCATGTTCACATAGACTTGGTTGGACCATGGCCGGTCAGTCAGGGATTTACTTATCTCCTGACCTGCATAGACCGTTTCACACGGTGGCCTGAAACCGTTCCCCTCACAGACATTTCGGCTGAATCTGTAGCGCGAACCCTTATATCAGGCTGGATATCGCGTTATGGAGTTCCCACCACCATCACTATTGATCGTGGCGTACAATTCGAATCCCACCTATTCCGGGAACTGTCCTGGGTCCTAGGGATCACACTCATTCGGATAACGAACTATCACCCAGCTTCTAATGGGATGATAGAACGCTTCCATCGCCAACTGAAAGCAACATTATGTGCTTACTCTGACCAACAGCGATGGAGCGAGTACTTACCAGTTGTCCTTCTTGGCTGTCGTGCCTCAATCAAATCAATCAAATGAAGTGAATAGTATCAGTAAGTAAAGAATTGCCTTTTAGAAAGGTTTTATTAACTGTAAAATACACGTACGCTCTTGAAAGGATCGAGCGGGAAAATGAAACAGAGGGCGCTTTTATTATGACTGTCAATCCCAAGGGGGATAACTCTTAACAACAAATTAAATCATAACATTTTCCCCGTCCTAAAGTATTCAAGTAAGGGGTAATTAATTATAGACAAATTTTTTTTTTTTTTTTTTTTTACAATCACATAAGAATCCTTTTATTTACAAATAACATATGAACCCAAACTGCAGTTTTTTTCAGTATTTAGTCACAAAATCCTTATATTTACTAGGGAATTGTCGAACTCGGGACGACCTCCGCACAGATTGGCAGGAATGCTGATTTTCAGTATTATTTTTTAGTGAAATCTGATTTTCTTCAAGATCAGACGATTGATTTTTGTCTTCCTCATGACCAATGTTTTCATTAGTAGAAGGTTCAAATAAAGTCTCTGAAGTAGTAGGATTATTATTAGAGTTTTCTTCATTTGATGAGTTTGGAGCTAAGTCTCGAACGTTGACAGTGGTTTCAGTACCAGAAGGTAGTTGAACATAAGCGTAGTGGGGGTTGACATCTATTAGGGTGGCAGGCGTTACAGGAGGGTCATGTTTACTTGTTTTAGTGTGGTTTCTAATATATATTGGGCCTGGTTTAACCCAAGAAGGAATTGAAATTCCGGAAGCAGATTTACGACTATATTTAAATAGTCTATCATGGGGAGTCATATTAGTGGCAGTACAAAGTAATGATCTAATTGAATGAAGTGCGTCCGGTAGTATGTCTTCCCAATAAGGTAGTTTCATTTGATTAGAATGTAATGTTGTTTGAATGGCCTTCCATAAGGTACCGTTGAGTTTTTCAATCTGTCCATTACCTTCAGGATGATATCTACTTTTTTTAGAAGTAGCAATTCCTTTTTTGTGTAAAAAATCCTTTATTTCTCTTGCTAAGAAATCAGAAGCACGGTCAGTATGTATCATGTCAGGCAAACCAAAAATTGAAAAGAGTTTGTTTAGACAGTGGATAATGGTTTTGCTTGTCATATCTCTGCAAGGAAAAGCGAAAGGAAAACGGGAATACTCATCAATTAGAGTAAGTAGATATTTGTTGCCATGTAT
Source organism: Euprymna scolopes (assembly GCF_053919585.1). NCBI lineage: Eukaryota > Metazoa > Mollusca > Cephalopoda > Sepiida > Sepiolidae > Euprymna > Euprymna scolopes. The sequence continues at coordinate 177,327,096 of NC_136487.1, read as the reverse complement.
AGAAGTAGGTAGAGGGCCTTTAAAATCAAGATTTAATCGTTGAAAAGGTAATATGGCTTGAATGAGAGTCCCTCCATTGGTATTGGCGAATTTGGGTTTCAGTAATTGACAGGATGAGCAAGAGTCAGTAATATTCTTAATTTGATCCAAAGTAAAAGGGAGGTTCCTCGTTCTTATAAAATGGCTTAATCTTGAAACACCAGGATGACATAATTGTTTATGTAAATCACGAAGATCTTGTAGATTGTAAGTAAGAGCAGAGATGCGAGAGAATGTGTCAGCAGCAATATTTTCAGGTCTAGGTCGATAAACTATAGTGAAATTGTATTGGGATAATTCTATACGCCAACGACATATTTTGTCATTCTTAATTTTTGATTTTCTTTTATTGTCGAATATGAAGCTGATGCTCTTCTGATCTGTGATGACTTTAAAGTGCCTGCCGAGTAGAAAATGTCGCCACTTACGGAGAGCTTCTACAATAGCGGCTGCCTCTTTTTCTACTGCATGATGCTTAATTTCGTTAGTATTGAGAGTTCTTGAAAAAAATGCAATAGGACGACCTTCTTGATTTAGTGTTGCAGCAATGCAATAGTTACTAGCGTCCGTTTCTACTTCAAATTCTTTATTTGGATCTACCGTTATTAAAGTGGCGTCTTTTAGATCATTTTTCAATGTTTGAAAAGATTTTAATACAGATGGAGGTAGTGGAAATTCTTTGTTTTGATTTAGTAATAAAATTTTATCAGAAAATTTTTTAATGAATTTGCAGTAATAGGAAAACATTCCAACTATTCTTTTTTGAGATTTAAGATTCAGCGGAGGTGGCATTTCGAGTAATGGTTTTAGTCTTTGATAATCGGGAGCTATTTGATTATTTTCTATGGTGTAGCCGAGTAGAGTAATAGAACTAGAAGAAATTATGCTTTTATTTTCATTTAAAGTGATGTTATATTGTTTAGCAATTTTGTAGAATTTTTGAAGATTGTAATCGTGTTCTTCTTGATTTTTTCCGCATATAGTTACGTTATCAACATACACAAAGGTATCGGTTAGATTTTCTTTTTCTATAATATAGTCTATGCTCCTCTGGAAAGCACTTACTCCATTGGTGACGCCAAAAGGAAGACGAGTAAATTGAAAAAGTTTGCCACTTACTTCAAACGCAGTGAATTTACGATCAGCATGATTTATAGGTATTTGGTGATAAGCAGATTTTAGGTCGAGAGTAGAGAAGATGTTATATTGAGCGATGTCGTCTACCATCTTATTGATATAAGGCATTGGGTAAGCGTCTAGTTCCGTGAATCTATTGATGGTATCGCTGTAGTCGACTACCATTCTTTTCTTATGATTCTCATTCGAAGTTACAAGAACTTGCGCTCGCCACGGAGATATCGAAGGTTCAATTATGCCTTCTTTCAACATTCTAGCAGTCTCTTCTTTTATGAATTTGTTGGCGGCAAAAGTGTAACGTCGGGATTTTGTCGCAATAGGAGTAGTATGAGGAGAAAGATTAGAAAAGAGAGGAGGGGGTGGAACGTTTATGGTAGGAAAAAAATTATTCGTGTTTATAGCTCCAATTATAAGTTTGTCTCTAGGACCGTCGAATTTAAGTGTTACTTTTTTATATTTTTTTAAAATATCTTTTCCGATTATTAAATCAATGAAAAGGTTTTCAATGATTTCAATTGTTATTCCAGAATGGGTTTTATCTTTCAGTATTAAATCCACGACACCTTCGCCAGTTATTTTAGCATGTTGATCGGAAGCAGCCAGAGCTATAGTTTTGTTTTTAGGTATTGTGAAGAGTTTAAGTTTTTTAGCAGTATTTTCATTAATGAATGTTTTTACACTGCCGGAGTCCACCATAGCGTTCACGAAGTGCCCGTTAATTTGGCATTGAGTGAATGTGACATCTTTGGAGTTAGTTCCTAGTCAGGATAGAGAAGGTGAGGGGTAGTCAGAGTCGTCATAAAGAACAGCAGTATGAGTGTTAGAAATAGAAGATTTACACACTTTAGCCCAATGCCATTTTTTTTGCATTTTTTACATTCGGCGTTTCGTGCAGGACATAAATATCGAGGATGACGTGATTTCCCACAGAAAAAACAAACCCCTTTTGGGTGCATATTTTCTTTAGTCACAGCTATACGATTGTAGCCCGAAGGATTATTTGTAGCTGCTACAGTAAAGTTATTTGCGTAGCTTATCGAATGCTTTTCTGCTTGTTCAAGAGATCTGGCCGTGGCATATGTGTCTTGTAAAGTCAGGATGGGTTTTTCTAACAGTCGTTGTCGGATGGACGAAGAAGAAATTCCGCCGATGAAAGCTTCCCGAATGTATTGATTTTTGTTTTCTTCAGCAGAAACCGCTTCGAAGTTACATGTTTTGACAAGCATTTCCAATTGTAGTATGAAGGCATCTATATTTTGTGTTGTTTGTTGCTTCGTCGTCATCAATCGATATCTATTATAAACAATATTTTCAGGTTTTAAATAAGCGGCGTCCAATGTTCTTAATGCACTATCGTAGTCGGTTTTATCGCTTATCAAATCGAAAACAGAGGCTGAAATACAATTGATCAAGGCAAAGAAATTATCTGAAGTGTTTTCGATTAATCCGTTATTATGTGAGCGGATATAATTCTGGAGGGTTAATTTCCAATGCCTATAGGATTTTTCGGAATTAGGGCATGTAGGTTCCACCTCGAATCTGTCGGGACGTAAGATTCGATCCATTATTTTTTTTTTACAGTTAATAAAATTGAAGTGAATAGTATCAGTAAGTAAAGAATTGCCTTTTAGAAAGGTTTTATTAACTGTAAAATACACGTACGCTCTTGAAAGGATCGAGCGGGAAAATGAAACAGAGGGCGCTTTTATTATGACTGTCAATCCCAAGGGGGATAACTCTTAACAACAAATTAAATCATAACAGAGGACTTGGGGTATTTTGAAGCCGACCTAGTCTATGGAGCACCTCTATCGTTGCCAGGTCAGATGCTGACCCCAATAGAGGATACAACAACTGACTCAGCTATGTATGTCAACAGACTACGAGCCTATCTCAGTAAGGTACCACCGATGCACCCTAGGAAACAGACCATAAAATCTTTGGCCTCGAAGGACATATCAACATGGACTCACGTGTTCCTTAGAAAAGACGCAGTAAAAGCTCCCCTAATTCCACCCTATACTCGCCCTTATCGCGTGCTTTCATGCACTGATAAACTTTTATCCTTGAGATTAGTGGTAAAAAAGAGACAGTTTCCATAGATAGGGTAAAAAGAGCCTTTCTGGACACATTAATACATGAGCCACACATTCCTCCAACACACACGCAGCATCATCATACACCTGAGGTAAATGCTCCACGTGGGAACAGTTATGTGACTACTCCACATAGTGGCCGACGCGTACATTGGCCAAAGAAACTATGTAAAACTGTATATTTCTGTTAAAAAAGAAACGTTTCTTTCTCTCCTTTCTACAAAAAAGAACGTTTTATTAAAAAAAAAAATGAAAAAAAAAACGCAAATATTCCCCAACTTTTGAAGAAAACTTAGAATATTTTTTTTTTCGTAAAAACAAAAAATAACTGAAATAAATTGACATTTTTATTTAATTTTTTTTTTTTTGCTATTTGTTCGGCTTCCTTTTTCTATGTCGGCTTTCAGCCTAAGCAGGGGGTTATGCAGTAGAAACAAATAGAACACTTTTTCTTGTGCGTCACTACCTCTTCTGACTGACCAATCAGAGGTATATATATCTTTTCGGTCTTACCCTGACTCGTTTCAGTAAACCTTTTCCTTTGTTTTACGAAGTTGTTTGTTCGTTTATTCAGTAGCTTGTGTTGAATAATTTATTTATTAGGGAGTGCCCGAAAAGCACTAACCCAACTCCCTAAATTTTTTTTATATATATATCCTTCTCAGATGTGTCAAGTTTGTCCGTATATTATTACTTTTCTTGAGAAAAGTATTTCACGGGCATTTCTGTTCGCCGCCTTTTCCTTGCTTAAACGGGGAAGAAGTCAGGCTCACCATTCAGTAAACTTGTGTACACGTCGGGTCACCATTTTAAGGAGTTGAGCTAGTGCTTTTCGAGCACTCCCCAATAAAATAAATTATTCTACACAAGCTACTGAATAAACGAACAAACAACTTCGTAAAACTTAACAAGGAAAATGGTTATTGAAACGAGTCAGGGTAAGATGCCAAAAAGATATAACTCGGATAAAACTTGTCTGCCTTTGCCCGTAGTTATTCTCAAGTGGGAATCGTCGATACTGGTGTAGGCAGAGAAGGAGAGTAAGGAAACAGGTCCGCTCTCTTTGGCGTCTGGCTGGAAAAGGAAGGAGTTTTTTTCGTCCGGAACAGAAGCAGTTAGAGTTCGTTTGGGGGTGAGGAAGGTCCCTGCGTTATGCCTCTGATTGGTCAGTATGTGCCATATCGCTCAGCCAGGGTAGGCACTGACGCACAAGAAAAAGAGTTCTATTTGTTTCTGCTACAGATAACATTTATTTGGTAAAAAATTGAATATTTGACCACTTTTTTGAATCTACGTATAATAATACAAACCCCTAAAAACATATCCAGTTAGGTAGAAAATTAACTTATCTTGCCTTTGATAACATTTATTTATTATATATTTGTTTTTTGACAACTTTGTCGAATCTATGTGTACGGTAATATAAACTTAAGATTTAATTTAACTTGAAAATAATACTTAAACTACACGTGCGTACAGTGCAGAAGCACCCTTATTATTATCATAATAATAATAGTGATGATAATAATAAAAAAACTGGTGTATATGACATCAACTGGCGCAACCCCAACTAGTTGTGAAGGGTCAGGGAGAATGGAAAGACCGATGTAGGAGAATACTAGCCAAATCTCCACTGGAAGTGTGGAGTTCAAATCTGGTACCTTGAGGAGGCATTTGTCACCCAACCCCCAGGAAACACCAATAGCCGATGCCAACGAGAAATTAGTGACAACGACTGTTGCGATAACATGTAATCATCTGCACAAGTGATCAAGAGGTGGAGAACACTGGAAATCCAACGATACTTATTATCACTTGGTCTCGAGGGAACACCAAAGGTTACTCTCAGTAAGCGATCACTGATGATGGCTTGTGAGACAACAAATACGCTACACATTTTGATAAAAAAACATGAGAAAAAAATGGACATATAAGAATAGAAACCAAAACTTAAAATATAATTTCTGTATTTAAAGTAATACTTATTCAAATATTTCAACATATACTCTTGTATTCCCAATAAGGGGCACTCTGGATAGGAACAAAAATAATCTCAGTCATGAAAGATTTCTCCTCCACCGATCGAGGACAGAAAAGGTAAAGTGTAGCATTAAAACAGATATTACACTGTTATCTTGTTCCGAAGGCCAAAAAATATTTGTGCTTAATGTTCCTTTAATTGTTTGTTCCCTAAATTCATAATTCAATTTTCTCAGTATTAAATTGTATAATGCTTTAAAATTACTTGATTTTACATAGATAATATTTATATTTTATATTGATTAAAGTTCAGTTTAAGTATTAATCGAACTGTGTTCCTTTTTCTTTTTAAAAATGTTTTATTGCTCTTTTTCAAATTGCACTCATATAGTACTGACAGTCTGGCAAATCTTACCTACATTGCCTGCAGACATTTTTCAATTAACAGGCCTTCTTCTTACTCTCGGTGGCCGTGTATCTGCTCAGTCTGAAGAAGCCATCTTCACAGACATTAGCTCATATTCGACAAGTGATTCCTTTATTTGCCTATTGTCTTAAGTTCCCTCATTCTTAAGGGGATACCAAAGGCATTGTCCTTTTTCAGGGAGGTCGGTCCTTTCTATGAACTGACCATGTGTCTAACTTTGCCATTGTGTGAGACATCAAAATTAATCTAGCTTTCAGTGGCGCAACGGAAGCAGGAGTGATCTTAAATCCGGTCGTACCGGTGTCAGGTGAAAACCTCTATTTGAGGAAATAATGTTACAAAAGTGCACTTCCGTTTTTATTGTAAAACAAATTGGCATGAAAGAAAATGTGCAACTTTTGTATACAAATTTATTCTTTTACGTAATTTTTATAAATATAAATAATACTTCATAAAATTTTGCATAGTTTCGTGTTTTTTTTTAAAGATAGCATACAGGGTTTTGCCAATGGTTTGAACCTGTATTTGTGTATTATAAAAATATATTACTTTACTAGCTGTACCCTGCCACGCGTTGCTGTGGCTTAATTTCGTGTAATGGACAATTCTAATAAAAAGAGAAAATGCATGTTTCTTATATTCTTAGTACAGCAATCCACTCCAAGAAGTAAAAAAAAAGAAAGGCGAAAAAAAAATAAATTAAAAAAATGGTACTCTTGCAGAATTGGATCCGGATCCTCAGGAGTTACCATCAATCATGGCTTGGGCTCGACCAACATTCTGTGGATTAAGCCGAAAGTTGCTAAAACGTTTAAACGCTAAATAGTTTTCTTTTTTATTGTATTAAAAAATGTGAGTTTTTAATTAATATTTGGGTAAGGGGGGGTGTTACTATACACAGATTCGAAAAAGTTGTCCAAAAACGAATAAATGAAAGCAAAGGTAAGGTAAATTACGTTTCTATCTAACTGGATAATTTTTTAGTGTTTTTATTTAATGTAAAATGTTGTATTGGCTAAAAAAAACTCAGTGTTTATGTATTTGAAAAAGACGAATGGTCGCGGACTCTGTTGAATACGTTAAGTTTGGGAAAATCAGTTAAAAACTATACAAAACAGTGTCAGACACTTACTGATTATATGTTATTGTGACATAGGCTGACATATTCGGTGGGTTTCTGATAGTATTTTGTATAGTTTTTTAGTTTTAAATCATTTTCTCAAAATTAACATCATCAACAGTGTCCGTCACCGTTTGTATTTTTCAAATACACTGATAAACACTGTTTTTCGAGCCGACTAAACGTTATAGTAAATAAAACAGGTTTGTATTACTAAACACAGAAACAAAAAAGTTGCTGAAAAATAAATATAACAAATAAATGTTAGCAAAGGCAAGATAAGTTACTTTTCTACCTAACTTGATAAGGTTTTAGTGTTTTTATTTAGTATAAAATGTTTACTCGGTTCGAAAACATGTAGTGTTTATCTGTATATTTGAAAAATACAAATGGCGCCAGACTGTTGAACACGACTGTTGAACACGTTAAATTTGGGAAAATGAGTTAAAACTAAAAAACTATACTAAATACTGTCAGGAACTCACTCAATATATGTTACCGTAACATAGGCAGACATGTATTCGGTGGTTTTTAACAGTATTTTGTACATTTTTTTAGTTTTAACTCATTTTCCCAAACCTAATGTGTTTTACACAGTCTGCCGCCATTTGTAATTTTCAAATATAGCAGTAAACGCTGTGTTTTTTGAGCCGAATAAACATTTTACATTAAAAAAAAAACAAAAAAAAATATCCATTTTTGTAATAAAGTAACATATCTTGCCTTTGATAATATTGGTTATACATTTATTTTTTGATAACTTTTTCGAATCTATATGTACAGTAGTACGAACCCAATAAAAACACTAAAAATTATCAAATTAGGTAGAAAAGTAACTTATCTTGCCTTTGAAAATATTTGCTTGTTATATATTTGTTTTTGTTGACAACTTTTTCAAGTCTTTGTGCAAGTACAAACCCAAAGGTGTATTTTTCTGTCTAATTTTATTTTTAGTACCGCGCTTAAATTTAAATTCCACGATATCTTTTTTGGGGAGGGTATTTTTTTACATTAGGTCCACCTCCACAATTTTCGACTATGCTGAATAAGAAAATCTCATTTAAAATTTGCAGAGGCAATTAGTTTTCGATATATAAAGACCTGTACTATGCACTATAATTCTGTACTATGCGCTATAATTGACTGACGGCCATGAATAAATACTACCAACCTCCCCATATTAAGAACGGCTTTCAGAATAAACAACACCCATGCCTAACCACATGTTTTAACCTTTTACCTTTCGTTCGTCTTTTAAAAACGGCTTTTGGAATAAATACCACCATTCTCCCCATGTTAAGAACGGCTAACAGAATAAACACCCCCAACCTACCCATGTTAAAAGTTGTGGAGGTGGACCTAATGTGAAAATTTACCTTTTGTTTTTTTTAATAAATTGTTAGTTGAAAGCACAAAATAGTGACAAAACACAATCCCCTCCTCTTGGTAAGAATAGCAAAAAAAAAAAAAAAATAATGGTTTTCTTCGTAGAAACTTTTCTGTATTTCACCTAACAATTTCTGGTGCTAATGAACTTATTGATCCGCGCTATTTTTTAAATCGTATTTCCAAGTTTAATTAAAGTTTTATGATATGTTTTTTATTCAATTGTAAGGTTAAAGTACAGAATAGATACAAAACACCCTCCCCTCACCATGTTAAGAATGGCTTTTTAAATAACAACGTTATTATTTCAACACGGATCACTCTCTACATGAGTACCTAATATTTTTTCAGCCATTCTTACCATAGAGAGGGATGGTGGTTTGTAACTATTCTGTGCTTTTTTAACTAACAATTTACTATTAAAAAAAGATATTGTGAAATTATAAAAAAAAATAAAAAGATATTGTGAAAGTTGAATTTAACTTGAAAAAAAAAAAAAACAATGTTAACGGCGTGTTCAACATTGTAGCCAGACCTTATTTGTCAATAAGGTCACGTTAGTCGATTAATGGGTGCTAATGCACTTACTGATCACCGCTATTTTTTAAAATCGTATTTCCAAGTTTAATTAAAGGTGTTTTTTTTTTTTTTTGGCATGTTTTTAGATTAGGTCCACCTCCACAATTTTCTTTTAAATGACGACTTTTAAAGGTTTCCGACTATGTTGAATACAGAAATCGCATTGAAATTTTGCAGAATTAAGTGGTTATCGAGATATAAATAGTTGTTTTATGTATTGTATTCTTTGGCGGCCATCTTTGTTACGCGCGTAGATTTGTTTATGACGCGCGCAAGCGTGTAAAAAAGATGGCTGCCAGAGATTACAATGCATAATACAAATGTTTAATATCTCGATAACTACTTATTTCTGCAAAATTTCAATGCGATTTCCGTATTCACCATAGTCGAAAACCTATAAAAGTCGTCATTTAAAAGAAAATTGTGGAGGTGGACCTAATCTAAAAATTTACCGTTTTTTTTATTCAATTGTAAGGTTAAAGTACAGAATAGGTACAAAACGCCCTTTCTCCCCATGTTAAGAATGGCTTTTTAAATAATAACGTTATTATTTCAGCACGGATCAATCAGATTGCACGAGTACCCAATTTCTTTAAAAGCATTTATATTTTCTTATATAAAAACAATTTCTGTAAAAAAAAAGAAAAAAACGTGTACTTTAAGTTGTTTTTAAAGGTTTTCTTAAAAAAAAACCCAAAATACGGTAAAAAAAAAGCAAAGAACAAAACGTTAATCGGTATTCATGCAGAGAGTGATCCGTGCTGAAATAATAACGTTATTATTTAAAAAGCTATTCTTAAGATGGGGAAGGGAGGGGGTTTGTACCTATTCTGTACTTTAACCTTACAATTGAATAAAACACATATCATAAAACTTTCATTAAACGTGGAAATACGATTTAAAAAATAGCGCGGATCACTCTCTGCATTAGCACCGAAAGTACAAAATAGTTAAAAAACATCCTCCCTCCCCACGTTAAAAATGGTTTTCTAAATAATGTTAATGATTCAGCACTGTTCCTTGTTTGCTTAAGTTTAATTTTTGTTTATTAAATTGTTAGGTGAAAGTCAAGAATAGTTACGAAACACCCCTATTCCCATGTTAAGAATGACTTTCTAAATAATAACGTCATTATTTCAGCGGGGTAGCTTCTCTGCATAAGTACCATGTTTTGTTTTTAAATTGTTAGGTGAAAGCACAGAATAGTTACAAAATACCATTCCCATGTTAAGAATGTCTTTCTAAATAACATTATTTCAGCAAGGTATTTTCTATGCATACGTACTATCTATTTTTGTTTATTAAACTGTTAGGTGAAAGTATAGAATAGATGCAAAACTCCCTCCCCGTGTTAAGAATAGCTTTCTACATAACGGTAATACTATCTTTTGTTTATTAAATTGTTAGGTGAAAGTATAAAAAAAAGAGACGCAATTTAGAGGCATATCAAACGGGTAGCAATAAAAACCAGACAACCCCTGATAGCGGAGGGGTCATAAAGATGAGAATAGCCACGGTTAGGCACGCGTAGAGGCCAAGGAAAGGAAAGGAAGATAAGAAACAAAAAAAGGGGGAAAAAAAGAAGAGACGCTAATTAGAAACATATCAAACGGGTAGCAAAAAAAAAAAAAAAAAGATAGACAAGCAAACAGAGGAAGTCATAAATTATGAGACACGCGCCAGATGAAGGGAGGGAGGCGAACAGAATAAAACAGAATTGTAGCACCCTATTTTTATTGATTGATGTATATCCTGAATCGTTTATTTTTGAAAATCTATTCTTGCCCTAGTCAGGTATTCAAATCTTAAATTAGTCATTAAAAAAAAAAAAAAAATAATTATTGTAGTTAAGAAGAGAAAAAAAAACTTAATGATTGAGGGATGTTCTGTGTTTAAGGGTTTCTATTGGTCGCTCGGCGGCGAACTCCATTGCTCTTACGAAAAAAAAAAGGGGTTTAAGACATCTTAGGACCGAAGGGAACGGGTGGTTGGAAGACGTAAACCCAGTGCACGGTTTGCAAAATTATCAAAGGATGTGGCACGAGAAAACTTATTGTGAGGTTGTTGGAAAGTGTGCTGGTCGCGTGGGACGGCGTAAGTCCAGTGATGGAAAAAAGGACCTGTGATTGTCAGGTATGGTAACACGAGAAACCATATTACCGAGGAGTGTACAACGGGGAAAGAGATTGTAAAGTCATCAGAGGATGTAATACGAGAAAAGAAAACACATTGTGAGATTATTGGAAAATATACTGGTCGCATAAGACGGCGTAAGTCCAGTGATGGGACACGAAAAAGGACCTGTGACTGTCAGGTGTGTTATACTAGGAGAAGGTAATTACTCCGTCAATTTTTTTTTCTGCCTCGTTGGAGGGCGAGGCTGAGTACCCTCCCTGGTATTCGAAGCAGTATACCAGCCGACCAGGAGACTGGCGGAAAAAAAAAATGCTTCACAAAGGGGCATGGAGTTATTGTTCGCTGACGGCTGGTTGATGCACAAGAAAGTGAACGCGTGTGAGTACAGGATGCCTAGAAACGTTTGTTGTTACCAGTGAGAGTGAGAGAAGTAATAATCTAATTGATGGTAGTGTTAAATCATTTAAACTGTCGAGTAGAATATCTTAAAGAAACTAACGGTGCTGATGTTGTTCTGTTTTGGAAAAGAGAAATTTAGAAATGCTCAGTCGAGAAGGATTTCTCCTTCATGGGACGGGGATTTAATATTGTTAGTGTAGCGTTGAAACAGTTATTGCACTTGGTCTCTGACCAAAATGGCGCTGCTGGGACAAATTATGGGACTGAAGGGCAGGATTGCCTCGGTCGGGGAGGATTTCTCCTTCACTGGATGAGAATAGTGCATGTTGGGTGTGGCGTTAGGGCAGATGCTGTACCTTGTTCCGAGTGAGAGAATGCTTATGGGACAAGTGAAGGTATAAAAAAGCTTGGGCACCGTAGAGTTTAATGAAAGCTGTACAGGAAAGTGTAACGTTGTGTAAGTATGGTTTGGAAAACGTATTAGCTGTGGAGGAAACTTAGTCTCCTTGCACCGGGGTATTTAGGAGAAACGATATGCACCCTCCCCAGCTGGCACGTCTATGTTGTTTTATATTTGGGACCATGGTGAAGAAATTGAGATGAAAGATTTTGTTGCCGTCGGTTGCATCGATGCACTAGAAATGTACGTGTGTGTGTGTGTGTGTGTGTGTGTATCTGGTTGGTGTGCCTGGAAACTTTTGTTGATCTCGTAGGAGAAAGAATTAATTGTATTGGGAATTCTGTATTGTATTGTATTTGGGAAATTCTGGGAAAAAAGAAAAAAAAAGAAACAGTTTAGTTGAGGACGGACTAGATTGGGAAAGGAAGGGGAGTATAAAAAAAATGGATATGTGGATAGGATTTGTTCAATGAGGTGTGAGAAAGAAAATCTGGAGAGTGTTTTTTAATTTGCAGATAGCTGGATAAGGATGTGAGGGGGTCAATGATGAAGAGACCTCCCCAGTGTTAAGTGTAGGGAGAAATCAGGTGACCGTAAACCACTGACGGCAGCGCGCCTGGGCGGGGCAGGGATACCAATGAGTGCCCTCCACCAAAACCTGGATAGGGTGCATGGGCTGCAACTATCGACAAAACCCAAGGTTGCAGCACAGTCAATCCCTAAGCCATTATTAACAAAAAAAGAGAAAAAAAAAGAATGAAAAAAAAACCCCAAATATCAAAAGTACAAATATTTTTCTGATTATTTTATGATGTATGAGAAAGAGAAAATGAGCAAGTAGTTAAAGGGTGTATGAGCCCTCTTTTGATAGTGAACTGAGCATGGTTATCTTTCCTCAGGTGCATGCACATAGATTAAGGCATAGAGAAGGGCCGAATATTGAAAATAAATGAAAAGAAAAGAGAAACTGTTTTGCATGTACATGGGTTAGTCACCTTAAAAGGACTAGTAGAACAAAAAAAAAAATGAGAGTTTAACAATCGAAAAAAAATATATGCATGTATACAATCTCATACACCAAGATAAGCAGAACCATTAGAGCAGAACATTTTTGCATACCAACCGGACCATTGATACAAGAACATTTTTGCATGCCGAATGGACAATTTTTGTCAGTTGCTGTTAATTGACCTAGACTGTAGAATTACTAGTTTCGGATCCGGCTTCTGATGCAGGTCGCGTATATGCCAATTATGGCTAATTGACAGGTGTAAGGGGAGGGCGGATGTGACGGGACACCGGACGATGCCGGGTGTCCCGTTCAGCTAGGTCAAGATAAGAATGCTTATGGCCGGGGGGGGGGGGCGTGCTGATACTGTGTCAAAGATTAAGACAGGCGTTTATGAGATTTTCGGGAGAAATGATATCTGTTTTAATGGCGAAAAAAAAAGAGATAAGTCTGAAAATTGGAATTTCGGACAAAGAGATTATTTTTCTAGTTGGATCTGGTGAGAATGAGTTTTAACTAACGTAATTGATTCGGACAGTCTCGAGAATTTGGGTTCCAAATGTCTGCTCGGAGTCGGGGACCCGGGGTGTTTTAACTCGGAGACCACCAAGCTAGTTTGACAGAAATGTTCACAAAACAATAGAGAAAGGGAAAAGAATAAGAAAATAGGGGGATAGAGAAAGAAATTCACAAGAGAAGAAAGAGGGGGAATAGAAGATAATGGAGAAAAGGAAGGAAGATGCTTTTTATAAACAACGATTGCCTACTCGAAAAAGAGATAGAAGGGTTTTGGCAGTCTTTGGCTAGCGAGCGATGCGTACACATCGGCTCTCGCCCCGCCTGGGGTGAGAGGGGCAGAAATCTCAATAAGAACTAACTTGAAAAGATCTTGTTCTTAGCTAGAGAATTAACCTGATATCTCAAGTATACAACCTGCATCACGAAGCGCGGATAACGAAAACACGACTTTAAACAAATGTAGAATGATTGCAAATAATTATTTTATTTCGTTTAAACGAAATTGACCTCAGAGTTTTTTCTTTGTTTTTCGATTGCCGGCATAAGTGAAGATGCAGTTTATTTCGGGTATGCCCTGACGCCAGACGACGAAGACACATACACAAAACCAGAGTGACGGCCGAAGAGGAAAATGTTGCCACACGGACTTGGGGTCATGCACGTTTAACGTGCCTTGAGCAGCGGAGGTATGTTTTCCAGGGACCAGTGCGTGTCTGGTCACGCTGGAGGGATCCACCACTAGACGACGCATGCCCGGGGCACGAAAGTGTCACATTCACGTGCCAGTGACATATATCTGTTATAATCTGGTGCCGATGACTATCACGATCTGTTGCCGTGACTCTTGTGTCACAACGTGATGCGCGTGACACCTTCCCGTTACAGTGCTATACAAGGGGAAGAGTAGCAGAGATGAATGTGGAAACTATCGAGGCATCTCTTTGCTGTCAGTAGTCGGTAAGGTGCTCTGTAGGATCATGCTAGACAGAATACTGGAGCATATTGCTGATGATGTTTTGCCTGAGTCTCAGTGTGATTACAGAAGATGTTGAGGGACAGTGGATATGATTTTTACAACCAAGCAACTGCAGGAGAAATGTATAGAACAGCAAAAGGGACTGTATCAGGTTTTCATCGATTTAACTAAGGTCTTTGATACAGTCAATAGGGATGCTTTGTGGGGAATTTTGAAAAGGCTTGGCTTTCCTGACAAGTTTATAACCATCTTAAAGCTCTTCCTCGATGATATGAAGGCTGTGATCAATGTTGGGGGAAAACTGGCTGATCCTATCTCAGTAGAAAATGGTGTTAAGCAGGGAGACATTCCAGCACCCACACTATTTGCGTTGTATTTCACCATAGTCTTTCGGATGGCATTTGGGGGGTGCTCTGATGGTGTTTATATTCGTTACCGAACTACTGGGGGGTTGTTCAACATTAGGCGCTTCAATGCAAGTACAAAGGTACTCACCAACACGATTCGTGACTTGCTCTATGCGGATGACTGTGATCTGGTGGCTCATACGCTGACTGATATGCAGCGTCTTGTGGACGCTTTTGCGGTTGCCTGCAGCGCATTAGGCCTGACCATCAATCTGAAAAAGACTGTCTTAATGTATCAGCCTGCTCCGGGCATGCCATACTATGAGCCATCAGTTTATATCTGTGGGTCAAGGATAGCGGCTGTCTCTAAGTTTGTATATTTGGGTAGCACACTGAGTATGTCTGGTACCTTGGATGATGAGGTATCGTTACGGATCAGCAGGGCAACTGATGCCTTCGGAAGGTTGGACGGGCGTCTGTGCAGACGTCATGGGATCTTGCTGCCAACCAAGATTAAGGTTTATGCCGTATGCGTTCTCTCTACTCTTCTCTATGGTTATGAAACTTGGACAACATACAGGGAGCATTTGAGACGTCTCGAGCGGTTTCATCAGATGTGCCTATGGCGAATCTTAGGTGTGGGTTGGCAGATGCATGTCAGTGATATGAAGGTGTGTGATCGAAACCAATGCTTTAGCATTAAGGCTCACGTTATTAAGCATAGACTGAGATGGAGTGGACATGTGGTGAGGATGTTAGACAGTCGACTTCCCAAACAACTCCTTTTTGGTGAGCTCGCTGAGGGAAGACGTCTGGCTCAAAAGCCTAAATTGAGATTTATGGATTGTTTAAGATCCACCTTAAAAATGTGGGATTGATGAAAGAACCTGGGAGAGTCTTGCTTTGGATCGCGGAGGGTGGAGAAGGACCCTGTGGGGAGGTGTGGGCAAGTTTAAGGTGGATCGAACCCAGTATGAGCGGCTGAATGTTTTTAGCCCATTTTTCGATATTTCTCGTCCGAAGGATCGAGCTTCAAAACGATATCAATCTTGTGAAAATTCGTCGCCTTTGTCGAAAGTTTTAGGCAAACATTAATTTTTTCATCCTCAACTGAGCACTTTTCTACAAGGAGCGGTCGCCCTTTTACCGATATTTTCGAAAATCATCCCCTCTTTTTGATTGACGAGCCTTAATTTAAACCTTCGTCACTTCCGGTTTGGCGATGGACACAACGGCAAAGACATTTTTTTCACCTTCTTTTCCTCATTCGAGGTACGGGCTCGAGTCTGCCTGCCTACTACTTTTTTTTTTGCTAAACACCTAGTACCCAGGCTAGTATTTACTAAGGTTATGGTTTCCAGTAGTAAAAGAAAAAATGATTTAATTTATTTTCGGATTTTTTATGAAAAAAAGCATCGTAAATTGTAACAATACCAAAATAATTTTTTTCAGGAACATTATAAAAAACCACCTAAAGTGTGAGAAATTCTACAATTTGTAGTGACAACTTTATTTGTCCAGAACAAATCATTTGAAGAGACATTCTAAATGCAATCGTCGTTTTCAACACGTATGCATGTGAAGTGCATGTAAGCTTACACCGTTGTGTTTTGCCTATCTGCATACATACGATGAAAGGACGTCATACACTAGCAGTGTCAGAAACTAACATTGAAAAAAAATTGAATAATTCGACCTCCTATATTTCCAAGCTTATAAGTACTTGAAAAATGTAATTCAAGCCCTATTTTTTCAATTAAAGGAGCACAGACCACATTTTAAAAAATGGCAGGTTTAATAGCAAATTATTCAATATTTGTTTTTTTAATCGGTTTTCTTAAAAAAATTTTTAAAGAAAATCAACAAGTTTAACTTGCTTCGATAAATATATGTATATATAAATTCAAAAAAATCACTTACCTATAAAAAATGCTATTTAATGGGTACTTCAATTATTCATTGTTAAGAATTTATCCATATTTATATTTTAAATTCCATGTATTTTTTAAATAAAATAATTTTTTTAAACAACTATTTGAAAATAGTGCCATATGCGTAAGCATTGTTATGTATTAGCGAAACACAGGAAGTGGTGTTTATTCTTCTTTTGAAATACGGATGAACAGAAAGGAATAAAAACCACACGTTCGCGTTAGCCGTCTAGCCTTGTGCACAAAGAAATATGTGTCTCCGTATGTAAAAAATACTCACATTTTACTTATAAGTTTTTGCCTTAAAAAAAAGTCGAAGAAGTTTTTCTTTTCTCAAAGAAATACATGAGTATTTGATTTAATATATTTTATTACTTCTTTATGAAGTGATTTTTGTTTTAATATCTAAAAAAACACTGAATGAAATAGAAATAAGTGTCATAATTAAACTAAACTTTCTGTTCAGTATAAGAACATTATAAGGTTTCACTTAAATATAATTCAACGTGGTTTAAAAAAGGTTTTAAACGTTGGACTTTACATGTAAATTTTCAAATAACTGTATTTTTTGTTTTGCTTTAAATTAGCTTATGTTATTTATTGATCTTTTATCTTAAATTTGTGATATATAAATTTGAGGTGATAAAATTAATTATTTTCATTTTAATAGAAATTTCAAAATGGGGGGTGTGAATTAAAAAAAACCCTTATCTAGAATATTATATTCGGTTTATTGGAAAGAGCGTAAAATTTCACATTAAACCTGAAAATATCGTAAAAAATTAACCAATAGAAAATTTTTCATAGATTTTTCAAGTGAAAAAAATTGAAAATAAATTAACTCGTAAAATTCAATTGATTTCATTCCGTAAACAAAATGGCTGCATGAAGGCTCGTAGGTACTCTGTAAACACTGTTTTTGAAAAAATAAAAAATAATATTTCTATTATTTTTTAAACGGCTTTAATAGTTTATTTGGGAATTATATTCCATAAAGAAAATAAACAACCCACTTATAGGAATTACGATATTTTTATATTTTATTCACAGGTTTTTGTTAGGGGTGTCAAAAATTCCCCCCAAATTCTGACACATCTGGTCATGCACCTAAGTTCCCATCATGGGAAGTACACTATCAAACGAGAAATAATTATTTTCAAGAAATTATTTAGAACTGCTGTTTGCACACACACACACACACACACACACACACACACACACACACACACACACACACTTGCATGCCACTTAAACATGTAGACGCATATACGTTTTAATAACCATTTTATTTTCCCTAAAAATACGCGCATGTTCCCTGTCAACATAAAACCCCATCAATATGAACTTATTACCTACTTCAACGAGTCACTATAGCAAAGCCCTTTCAATGAACACTTTATGTACATAATCATTAATATTATTTTTGGATTTGAATTATTGTTTCTTTAACAAATTCATAACTGTTATTCATTTTATATATAGCATCATCCAACATCCGCGCTCCCATAAAGTTATCATAAAATTTCTCATTATGAGTTTTGTAAAAGAAAAAAAGAAAAGAAAAAACGTAGATCAATTTAGTAATAATAACTCCTGCAGTATACAGACTGTGTCGGAAATTTATCCTCTTTCAGATAAATTCGACGCGAAAATAACTAACTTGCAAAAAAAATAATAAAAATAAATAAAATAAAACGATCGAATAAAAAAGGGGGTAAAGAATAAAATATAAAGGTCTTGTTTTAAAATGAAGAAGAGATTTTATTCACAGCGAATTTGTTTGACAATTTTTCCCTTTGCGGGCACTAAATTAAAAAAACACAGAATGCAAAAAAACAACAAAAAAACAACAAAAAACGCTGATTACTATTCTGAAAATGTATCAATGAACGAATACAATATAATTCAGATAGTAGTTCCTAATCACACTCTCATAGCAATAAATTTTAGGAACCTACTCACAAATTGATGGCGGACAGGCATGTGCCTTTTTCCTTTTTTGCTCAATTTAAAGTCCTTTAAAATTTCTCTCCTTCCAAGTATGTGCAAGCAGTAGCCACGTAAATAAGTATTCAGAAGTTCGCTTTCAACGCGTCCGGGGTATTCTTTGCCGGGTTATTCTTTGAAGGAGGGCACTGAAAGTTCCGTATCTGCGCCGGGCAATGAATCCACGTCCACTATCCACGCCGCAGGAATCCAAAAGAGGTCGAATTTCGCGCTGGGCGCGTGACGTCATCAAGAAGCTAGCGTTGCTCTTTTTCTTTAAATTAAAGTGAGTTTCGTACGAATTCAAAATATACGAAACTAAGAAGCATAAAAGATACGAAATACAGAAAATCAAATATAAGAACCAGAATAAAAATATAAATGTAATATATATATATATATATATATATATATATATATATATATATATATATATATATATATATATATATATACCGCACAATGTTCGGCTGCAGCATCTTTCGAAAAAAAAAACAAAAAAAACATGGATTTGTCATCTTAGATCTACAGAAAATTATTCTCATTATCAGACTTCTTCTTTATGCGCCTTCGAGGTCGTCCATTGGGCACACTCATCTGGATGTTCAGGCTCCTTAGCCTAGCAAGAGGGAGGATCTGTCTCATTAGCAGTTTCATCAGGAGGATCAGTCGCCTAGTGAGAATGGGTCAAACGCAATTCCAGAGGGTACAGGTGCTTTAGCGAATGGTCATGAATTCTACCATCTGATCTCCTCACTTTAACAGATCTCACACAACCATCATCTCCCCCCACCAGGTCTAATACTCTGCCCAAATACCAATAAGCCCGTGGTTTAGCTGGATTCTTCACTAAAACCCCATCCTCAACCTTGATAATGTTATGGAAACTATTCTGGTACAAGTCTTTACTCTGCTATCGCAAACTGAGTAAGTATTCTTTGTATCTTACTTTTGTATACATGTATCCTATTTCTCTAACTCCTATTATTCCACCTAATTATTTTTCTCTTTTTATCCACCTCTATCAACTTTACTTCCCTATCTTTATACCTTTGTCTTACACCCCCCTTTACACCTAGTAAGAACGCAACCCTTAGGATTATTACTATATATCTTCTTCTGAAAATTATTATTATATTTTTACAACTTCCTACTCAATACCCCCTCGTAACTACCCCTCTAATTCACCGTCAGGTCTTCCCCTATCTACCTAGATTAAAACCTTAGTACACGACGGCCCATGTAATCCACTCTATACCTTTCATTAATCTCATAACATTACGCCATAAGCCATAGTCCTTTTATAAGTAATGCTGTAATAACCGTTACATTTGATAAAATCCTATTGAGCATATACCCCCTCGGTTTAATTCATCATCATAATATTACGCCTAAAAACATACGCCTTCTCTAAATGCTGTTGTGATCTCGGTTACTTCTGTCGATAAAATACCTTTTAGCGTAAACCCCTTCCTCATGTACACCCTTCATAGATACTATACATCTTACATAGGATAAAATAGAATCTTCAGCCAGCCTACCTTATATCTTCCCCTTGAGTTTAAACACATGACAAAGTTCTCTCTGATTCTCTCTCCTCTGATCTCGAGCGCGTGGTTCAGTGGGGGAAGATGTAGTGGTTACCTTTAATGCATCCAAAACCAAACTCCTATCCTTACATCATCAACGCTCTGATCCCCAGCTGGCATCAATTGTGATGGATGGCTCTCGTCTGGGTGAGGCCCCGTGTTTTGACAAGCTTCTGGGTTTGACCTTTACTCCTGATCTGAAATGGAACACGTACATCAAGTCTGTTGCCAAGGTCGCTGGGAAGATGGTGGGATCCTTCTACCGTTCCAGAAGATATCTCACTACTGATGCAATTCTCTATCTATATAAAAGCCAAGTACGTCCAAGGATGGAGTACTGTTGCCATATCTGGGCAGGAGCTGCTAAAAACAGCCTATCCTGCCTTGACAGAGTACAAAATAGACTTCGTGGCTTAGTGGGGGATGCCCTTTTCTCTACCCTGCAACTTCTCTCCCACAGAAGAGACGTTGCGAGCATATCCTTGTTTTATCGTTATTTCAATGGCAGGTACTCGTCTGAACTCCAATCTCTGGTCCCCCCTCGCCAATCTTTCACAAAAAACACCCGTCTATCTGAATCCACTGTGAAAAATTTCCCCCACTCTATATCTGTGCCTAAATCAAAACGCGGATTCCATGAGCAAAGCTTCTTTCTTAGAACTGCACGCCTGTGGAACTCTGTTCCATCTTCCTGCTTCCCACCGGACTACAACTTGGATGTCTTCAAGTCCAATGTTAACAAATTCCTAATTAACCACCCCCTTAAGTAAACACTTCATCAAATCTCCACACTAACGTAATGTACTTGCAATAACCTTTATCCCTGAGTCGCTTCCGGGCCATGATAAGTGGTGATCACTGTGTAAAAAAACAAAAAAAAAAACGCATAAACTACTCACATTCTTTAAAACTATGATAGACACTCTATATACCTTTTTACATTACACTTCATATAATACTCTCCTCCTTTATCTTAGAGTTCAATATAGTTCTCCTAAACAACATCAATAATTTTATTTATTTATTTCCTTTCTGATGAATCCCTCGTAAGACGTCACATCCCCATTATGTTACCTGGCATCTTCTCTACTCTTCTGATGAGAAGCATTAAGCTTCGAAATACCTTGGTATAAAGAGTCCCCTTTATGCCCAAACAAAATGTATCTGTACCCTTATAAAATAAAGGAATCATTCTATATATACAAATATATAGTTTTTGTGACTTCATTTTCCACCCATATTGTCTCACACACACACACACACACACACACACACACACACACACACACACACACACATATATAGTGTTGATCGCATGGGCTATGTGGGTTTATAGTTTTTTTTATGGTGAGCCTCTGGCGAGTAAGCGATTGAAAATGCAGCAAAGACTTAATTTTGCTGACTTGTTAATCGCAAACAAAACAACATTGTAATGCATTACTTTTGAATATAATAAATTGCCAGCAGAGATACGTAATCTTTGGAATTTTGACGAACAATACTATTACACTATATATGCTCTGAAATAAAAAAAAAACACATTCATTGAGCTAGTACTTTTTTCCTTTATAATCTTTTAAAAATTCCAATAAAAATATTTTTGAGAATTTAAAAAAATGTTTTAATACATTATGATTGGTATATACTAAGTGATTAACATATCAAGTAAATTATTAACCTATATACATATATATATATACACACATACATATGTGTGCGTGCGCACGCGCGCGCGTTTGTGTGTGTGTGTGTGGCCCAAATAAAATATCATCCAGTTTCTTGCTTCGCTATTACATAACTTTTATACCCCGATTTACATTGACTGTCGGAGAGGTTCTTGGCTATACACAAAGACGCTTCAAGGTGGCATTAATATAGGTCAGGGACCACGATACAAACTCAATAACAGAATAGATGCAATCCTCTTGAGTAAATAATAAAACATTTGGTGCGACCGTTTTTCGGGTAGGGGTAATAGGACTTTTTTTATTGTCTATTGCGGAGCTCTTCTGCAAAATATTATATATAAAACTCACTATGTATGTTTCCATTTTTTCGAACAGCATTTTCTCCTAGACTCTGTAGTCGATAAAAATAGATGTTAAGGGCCAAAAATTGAAAACTTAACAGTCGTAAATCGAGTTAAAGTTTTCTTATACGCATAGCAAATGTATATACATTTATACGTTATCGTTAGTTTATTTTTCGCTATTTCTTATCTAACTGACCACAGCTAAAATGGTGACGAGTAAGACTGGAGCGCTGTATGTTTCGATTTCGGTTTCGATTCTAGCTGACGGCATCCAATCATATATATAGTTTTTAATTTTGAAATAACTACTAAATATTGGGCACAATATAATAATCAATAGAGTATTGAATCTGTAATAAGAAATACATAAATTAAAATATCATATTTAAAGTGTATTTTATGGTCAGACAACGCTGAGCGCATCGCTAATTCTATAAAAGTTGAAAAATAGTTGAAATAAAAATAAAACGAACAAAGTTTTTTGCTGTTGTTGTTGTTGCTGTTTTATTAGTAAATATACGAATCGCGAGAACAAAACTGGAACTTTCTATTTGGGGAAAGGACCGTGACCGTCGTAACATAAATAGAATAAGGTCTAGCCACTAAGAAATAACCTCATGCCTGAGGTACAAGGAAGCAAGATCTGTCGAACAGTAAGGCTGTCGATAATGAATAATAACTGTTTACAAAAAGCCTTAAAAAATGTGTAGAAATTGCATTGAAAAAGAGAAAAATTGGGAACACGATTTATACTATAACTGAACTTATTCAATATGAATTAGAAAAAAAGAAGAAAAACAAAAATGAATTCAAAAGGGAAAGTTTTTTATTGGTTTTGCGAAACAGACATTTAAAATATTCTAAAATATGAAACTTTACAGTATATTCATTGCAAAAATATTCCCTTTTACTTGCACATATCCAAATATAGAATAATTTTTTATCTTTTGGGAAAGAAAATACAGTCACTTTTTGGACTAGTTTTATGAATCCCTCAGCAATAGATAACGAAAATAATCATCCTTCGTAACAGTCAGTGTTGTGGCCGTTCTACTTTATTCTGTAACGTTAGCAGGTCATTTCACTTTAAATGGCTATACCTCCTACTATTTATGATGGTCGTGGAATAATACACAGCCTGACTGTGGACTACTCGTTCCTAATTAAGGAAGATGGATTGTCACAGATGCAAGTCTCTGTCGGCCAGAAGCACCAATCCTTCTCGGTAGATATACAGATATTCTCGTCACAGCAGGCATTTCGGTCATGCTCGCAACTTCTATACACTCCAATGCACTGTAAATAGAAAAAATAATCGGTGCTTATTTAGAATTAAACTACTTTAAATAACGAAAATGTCATATTCCAAAACTTACGTAAATTGGTTAAGTAGTTTTTTTATATATAGAAAATCATTCCTTACGATTTTTAGCGATTTTAATAGAAAATTGTAACTATTACAAGACTGATTTTGATCCCGATGATTCGAATTGAGTTGTCTCCTCCTTATTTATATAACATGGCGGATCGAAATATAACCTCTGGCTTCGTCAGAGAATTTGATTTTTTGGTTCAAAAAACAAATACTTGATAAATTTATGATTTTTTTTAATATTAGCTCTTCCTGTTTTAAGAGGTACATCATAAAGCAAAATAATTCTGTACTTTTGTTTCGAAAATAGGTTTATTGTAAATAAGCATCAAAGTAATCGTAAATATTGTAGTATTGCATGTAGACCAAAAATATCTGGCACTTGTGAATTTTGGTTATTTGAGACTATTTCTTTTGTTTTTATTTTTTTAAATACCTCCTTTTAGAGCAGAAGAAGACAAGGTAAGAACAAAATGTCCAAAAGGTAAGTTAAAAATAAATATATGCAATAATACAACGCTCTCAATATTTATTGAATAAAAATTAAGAAAATTCTTAAATGAATGACAATTGTTCTCTTGTTTTTTGTTCATTTTACTTTATCCGAAGTTCTCAGAAATCAAGGGACTCGTTTCTTGGACTAACACTTGATCTCTATGTAAGACACATGCAGATCAATTCGAATGTTTTAAACACAAAGTTAGTAAAAGTTAGTAAAAAAAAAGTGTAGAACATTACCTCTCTCTCGCCAACCGACCATTTAAATATGCTATAGAATATTTATCTTTTCTGTTTCGTTGCCTTACTGGATTCCAGGACAAGAATACATTTACATTTGGAGTTGAAAAGATAGGACAACGGAAGGAAGTCTCATTTTAACATTAAAAAAAAAATTATTTATCATCTTCGTTAGGAATAAATATATGATTGGTTGGTTGTCTTTATTTTACGGCATATCAGCCCTTTTGGGTTATTAATTGCCGAATCCAGTGATTTTGAAGAGCAATTTTTTAATAGAATATATTTGTTTTTTAAGTCAGTTTCTATTTAACCAACAGTTGGGACCCTAACAAGTACTACCACTCCTGGTCAGAGTGGACCTGAGAGCAATGGCAATTAAAGGGTGGCTCCACACTCCCCAAATCCCGCAAGCTGGTTCCTCACCATGGGATATAGTTTAAGGTAATATCCAGGACCGGAAAATATATATGAGGTAAATGGGTTAGTAGCTGGAAGTGTAAGGATAGATTGAATATTATACCGGCTTGTTGAAGGAGAGAATAGTTCAGTGTACATGTGTTGTAGTTAGTGGTAGTTAGAACAAAAGATTAGACAGTCCTGAGACGTAAATTAGATATGCCGGTTAAGTGAAAAGTGTTCGTGTATATACGTGTTGTAGGCATGTTTGTCTGATAAGAGAGACAGGAACAAAGGATTAGAGCCCCGTGGTAGGAAAGAGAGTATGTGTGTGAAGATAGCCATGTTGGCGGTATTTACTACCAACCAGCCGGAAGAGAGAAAGAGAGAGAGAGAGAGAGAGAGAGAGAGAGTGTGTGTGTGTGTGTGTGTGTGTGTGAGAGAAAGAGAGAAAGAGAGAGAGAGTTGCCGGTTTCGCCTTATATACACTTGGTTACGTGACTGAGAGCTGGTTTGTGATTGAACAAGCAAGGAAGACGGTAGATTTAAAATCTCGAGCCGCGAGATTTCGCCCCTGCAATAGCAATTTTCGCCTGCTACAGAGTATCCAACTTCGTAATGTTACTTGAGGTAACATGCCTTAGAGAAGGTGCAATACTTAGTAAGAGTTTACTTGTAGCAGAAAGTATCCTAATGCCGGGTTGTTCTGCGTAACCTCTGTACCGAAAAAAGCAGTGTTAAGTGCGCATTAAAGTTAGCATTAAATAAAAATGTATTACTTTTAAATTTTATAGTATTGAACAGTGTAAACATTTCCATTTAAATCCATCATTTCTTTTACTTGTGTAATAATTTCTTCCTGCAAATATGCGTCTCGCAGGAAGATAAGACCTAGAGATTGTAAAAAGGCGTTTTTGTGCTTTTTTCTGGTTGAATGTTTTAAAAAAGATATTGGACATATTCAACATATTTATATTCATTTGTTTTGCAAGTACTTTAATTGAATGAACTCATTGCACTTGTACTCCTCTCGATGTAAATACCCTCGACTAAACCGATAAACAACAAGATCCCACCTCTTTAGTATTGTAGTCTCTAGATGCCGGAGAGCCTTCTACTCTTATAGGTTATTTCCTCGGACTGCCAGAATTTAGAATTCCCTCCCTGCTTCCTGCTTCCCTGACTGTACAGCCATGCAGAAATTTAAATGTAATGTCAACTGACATCTCGTTCATCTCCTTACATAGTCTCCTGTAAAAATGGTTTCAAATAACAGCACCTTACCTCCGTGTGTCATTATGCCTTAGTTTGAGTATACAAAAATTAAGAAAAAATGATCCCCAAATTGAGATACTGAAATACTCATAACTAAAAGTGAAAATAAACCAAAAATGTTATGGGTAATCCTTTTACACTGGCACAAGAAGTTTCCTTGCAGACTCCCTGTCTCAATTTTTAAGCTAGCTTGGAACTAAAGGCCGAAAAAGAGTCGAAGCCAGCAAACGCCTCAGAGAGATAACCGAACAATATGCAATGTGGATAAGGGCATAAGGAAATATCACATCGTTATATAGTAGCAAGAGTCCACTCCATAGTTATTTCTGTCAGATGAGGACACAGATTTTGATTACATCACGTTTTCATGCCAAGGATATATATATATATATATATATATATATATATATATATATGATTGCAACGTCTTGTCAGACGAGTGCCACTCCCTCAGACACTTAAAATCCATGAGCCCAAATGCATGAGGGAGTATCTATACAACGATGATGTTACAGTGTCTTAGCTTTGTACGACAGCTAAGTCTCTCTCTCGGTTCAAAATGTTGAGATCCTGCAACAAGCAAGAACAAGATAGCCAGCAACAAATTGAACTGCAGACCAGCTTAATGCGGGTACTGGTCTGTCGCTTTATGGTTTTTTAAATCAGAGATTTGCTTCTCCTAGAAAGGTTGCCTTCACCACGGCTTACGGGAGCCCTCTCTACCCCAATACACACACACACACACACACACACACACACACGCACACACACACACACACACACACACACACACACACACAAATATACACGTTGCTAGTTGGCCGTTGACCCAGAAAAGGAGTTCATTCGCCCTTTGGAAGGTCTTGTTTTTAATCCTTCAGGGAGACTAGCCGCCCTCCTCACCAAACAAGTCTGGCGAGGGAACCAGTTTAGTCGCCGATGACCCGACCATGAGGCAGGTAGTACTGGGTTACATGGTACCAGTAGCATATGACATGAACTATACATGACATGACATGTATATATATATATATATATATATATATATATATATATATATATATATAGAGAGAGAGAGAGAGAGAGAGAGAGAGAGAGGGGGGGGGGAGATATATAAATACCCGTTCACATATATTTTTCACGATAAAGCTAGAACCCAGAATTAGACAATCGGACAACGCCTAACCGAAAGTAGGTTTCAATGTACTGCATCTCATCAGTAGCAGTGTCAGAAATTTCGTGAAAATAGTGAATAATTCCACCCCATCTTTCCAAGCTTATAACTCCTCGAAAAATGTAATTCAAGTCCTAATTTTTTTTTTCAATTAAAGGAGCAAGGACCAAGGTTTTATTAAAAAAAAGCAAAAAACAAAAACAATGTGTTTTTTGTTTTAAAGGTTTTAAACTTCGGACTTTACAGGTAAATTTCTAAAAAAGCGATTTTTTTTTGTTTTAAATTTGAATATATTATTTATTGACCTTTTCTCTTCAATTTGTGATATATAAAACTCCCCGACATAAATTAATTATTTACTTTTTAATAGACATTTCAAAATGACAGGCGTGAATTATTCGACCCCCTGTCTTTCCAAGCTTATAACTCCTCGAAAAATGTAATTCAAGCCCTAATTTTTTTTTCAATTAAAGGAGCAAGGACCAAGGTTTCATTAAAAAAAAAGACAAAAAAAAAAACAATGTGTTCTTATAAAATGAGGTTTTAAACTTCGGACTTTACAGGTAAATATCTAAAAAAGGGATTTTTTTTTGTTTTAAATTTGAATATATTATTTATTGACCTTTTCTCTTCAATTTGTGATATATAAAACTCTCCGACATAAATTAATTATTTACTTTTTAAGAGAAAGTTGAAAATGGGTGACACTTGGGGGGCGTGAATTTAAAAAAAAACGTTTGTCTAAAATATTATATTCGGTTTATTGGAAAGAACATAAAATTTCACATTGACCCTGAAAATATCGTAAAAATAGAATCAATAGAAAAATTTTGATAGATTTTTAAAGTTTAAAAATTGAAAAATATTGAGTTCGGAAAATTCATTACTGTTTTTTTAAAAAAAAAAATTTCTATTTGTTATAAGGGACATAATTACGGATAGCACCGGATACGAAACGGTGTATAAAAGAGCGTCTTGAATTGTCTTGGAGTCAGTCAAGTGGTACGCACTAGCCCGACCGTCTCGCGGCTTACACTCTCCAAGTGTAGTCAGGATTAACCAAGCTCCCAGGACGAGCGTTCCGCTCACACACGTTAAGTTACCTTTTTCCTTTACCTTCATTTACGCGTATATCAACTTCAAGGCGAGCAGCCATTTTGTACTGTGTATTATTTCGAAGTACGAATAAACCTTTTTGTTACGCATTCCACTCGGCGTATTTGTCATGTTATTATATACCGTCAAAACGGGATATAACACTATTACTTTTAAAACAACTGTAATAGTTTATTTTGGAAGTATAATCCATAAAGAAAATAAATAACCCACTTTTAACAGAGAAATTACGAGATTTTTATATTGTATTCGCAGTTCCGTGTTA
Organism: Euprymna scolopes; assembly: GCF_053919585.1. NCBI lineage: Eukaryota > Metazoa > Mollusca > Cephalopoda > Sepiida > Sepiolidae > Euprymna > Euprymna scolopes. Next base: position 177,298,669 of record NC_136487.1, on the reverse strand, counting down.
GGGGTGTCAAAAATTCCTACAAAAATTCTGATACTGCTATCTCATCAGTGGCGTGCTCCGACATAGGCGCGAACCCAGGTCGTCGCACACATGAAGTGTGCAATACTGACGACCTTAAATTCTTATATGTTTATCCAGTTCTGCAGTCTACGATGTGACAAGCAACGCGTCCTATACAACTAAGATAGTTATTGCTGGTATGCAGGCGGTAGATATCACATCTACAAACATTAACTGAAATTAGCCGACTCCCCAGACACGTGGCCCATATTAAGGTCATCAGTATTGCACACTTCATGAGTGCGACGACCTTAGTTCGCATCTATGTCGGAGCACGTTACTGATGAGATGCAGTACATCGAAACCCACTTCGGGTCTGGCGTTGTCCGTTGTCAATGCAATGGTCGATTCTATCTAATTCTGGGTTCTAGCTTTATTGTGAAAAGTGTATGTGAACGGGTATTTATATATCTATCTATAATCTCCTGTTAATGTCTAATATATGTATATATATATATATATATATATATATATATATATATTATTTTTTCTAAATTAAAAAATTTTTTTTATTACATTTTCACCCCAAACAAGGCACATTGCCACTTTGGTGTAGGGGGCTACTATCAGGGGCAGCAGCTACTTGGGCACTATGTTGGGATTTGGGCAGCAAGATGTCGGTTCACGTTACACTTGAACTTCTGCATGTCAGTACAGTTAGGGAAGCAGGGACCTGGAATGGAATTTCAAAGTCTAGCCATTCTGGGGGAGAAACTACTGGAGTAGAAAGATCTTTTACATTTAGAGATCTCTACTGTGTGGGGGTGGGATTTAGTTGCCTGTCGGGTTTGTCGAGGGTGTCTACGTCGTGGGGGCACAAGTGTCTGCAGTCCGTCAGAGCATTCACCATTAAAATACTTGTAGAACAGGCAGAGGGATGCAACGTTTCATCGATGGGACAGAGGCTGAAGCTTAGATGCCAGTTCAGGGCCTATCAGATTGGCGACTCTCTTTTGAACCTTGTCTAGAAGCTAGAGACTAGCAGCAGATGCACCAGCCCAGATGTGACAACAATACTCCATACATGGGCGAATGGTGGCCTTATAGAGGTACAGGATGCTTTCAGGTTTCAGTAGTTTTCTAGCACGGTAGAGAGAGCCTACCTTTTTCGCAACAGCCCTGGAAATCTTTTCAATATAATTGTTCCAACTCATGTTTCCTGTGAACGTTAGGCCAAGCAGTTTGAAAGATGTACACTCAGACAGGGAGTCACTGGCCATTGTTATTGGTGACAGAGAAGGTTTCTTGTAATTATTGAAGGAAACCAGTTTAGTCTTGGCAGCATTGAATGTGGCCATCCATTTATGTCCCCATTCCACTACAGATTGGAGGTCATCCTCTAGTGTTTTTTGCCATTTCTTTAGTTATGTGTTCATTTGTTTTCCTGTCATGCCTATTATAGAGCGTGGTATCACCCGCATATATACCCATCTCAAGGCAGTTTTCTCGGGGAGGTCATTAATAAATATTAGGAACAATAGAGGTCCAAGGATAGACCCCTGAAGTACTCCCACATTTATATCACATTCTTTAGATGTACGACCGTCGAGGAAAATCTGGATTTTTCTCTTATCTAAGAAGGATTTAATTATGTTAAGTATTCTACCAGTGATACCGTATGATCTAATTTTCCTTAGGGGACCCTCATGCCATACCCTGTCAAAGGCCTTATATATATCTAGAGCTGCCGCTCTACCCTCCTCCGCTTTGTCCAGTGAATGGTATATACGTTCAGAGATTGCAGTTAGGATGTCAGCTGTGGAACGGCTTGTCTAAATCCATATTGTTTGTCAGTCAGAAGCTTAGCATCTGTAAGGTGCCGGATTAGAGCATGGTTAATTATGGTCTCAAATATTTTGCCGAAAAGTGGGAGAAGGCTAATGGGACGATAATTTAATGGTCAGTTCTTTCGCCAGAATTCTTGAATACTGGCACCACAGAAGCAGTTTTCCAAGAGCCCGGAAAGCATGATTCATTAAGGCATTTGTTGTAGAGTTTGGAGAGAACTAGAGGTACTTCGGCTGAGCACTTTTTTAATAGCACAGTTGGGATGAGATCAGATCCACATGCTTTTGAAGTGTCAAGATTTTTTATGATAGCCTGTACCTGAGCAGGGGTGATTTTTAGATCGTCTAGCGTAGCATCTGTCCGCAAAGGAAAAACAGGCACAGGGTGGTTGGAAGGGTCCAGTGTGGAGTTCGAGGCAAACCGACTAGCAAGCATATTAGCCTTGTCAGTTGCTGAGCAAACAACCTCGTGAATTGTTGGTTAGTGGGGGAATTGTTGATTTCCCATTATTTGCTACACTATTGTAGATTTTACAGAAGTCACGATTTCCTAATTTTTGTGCTTCGATGTGTTTTTTAGTGGTTTCAGTAAATTCTCTATTAGCTGTCGCTATTTCTTTCTTAACGTTACTTCTAGCTTCTATATACTTCTGTTTGTTTTAACTGGACTTATGTCGGTTAAATCTGCAGTATGCATGCTGCCTTTGAGCAATGGCAGTTGCGCAAGTCGAAGTAAACCATTGGGGAGAGTGGGCTTGCTATAAAATTTCCGAATGGGAACATGTGCTTCAATTGCTGTTTTGAACCATTCAGTTATCTCGGTTGCACACTGTTCAGCAGGAAGAGAAAAAATATTTCCCCATGGGGCATCTCTGATTAGATCTCTGATGGCTTCCCAGACAGCCTTTTTATAATATCTCGTTGTTTTAGCACTGGCTCTTCAGTTTTGGGTCTAGAATTTAGGGCGATTTCTACCATTATCACTGCATGGTCAGCGTTCACGAGTGGGCTGTCAGCATTTGTTATACAAACCTTGGGAACTGTAGTCATAAACAAATCTACAAGTGATGCGTGTTGTTCTTGCTGGTCAGGGAAACGGGTTGGAAACGTAGCCATTTGTGATAGGGAGTGAGATATAGCGAAACTATGTGTTGAGCTGCCCGCTGCATCTGTGTGAGTAGAGAATCCAAGCCAGTTTTTGTGGTGAACATAAAAGTCACCAAATACATGTACTTGTGCGCTAGTGTCGAGGGAGAGTAAAATGGCGTAATGTAAACATATTGTACGGTATTTACAGCATCTCTTCCAAATTTCGGATTTTTAATCATGTCAAACGCACTTTATCTTCTTGTAGCGAAGTAGAAAAAAAAAAAAGAAATTAAAAATATATATATATAAGACACAGCTGTTCCTTCCAAAAGGTTGAGCTCTTCAACGCCCAAAAATCACCGTCACAACAAGAATTCACCGTCACTTCTTCCAACCGTCGTTTCACTCTCTGCGCTCTTCACCCTGCTTAAAAAAAAGTACCGTTTATGTGCTGCCATTTCTCCACTTATGCAAATTGACTATCAACCAGAGCCATCTAGTTTTCCAATTTGCAAAGGGGGACAACTCAAACCACACGCCCCCTTGATCTATACGATCATCACATGTCAACCCATCACGTAGTCGCTCGACCAACATGGCGGCCGTCTCTCTCGCTGCGATCTCCGCGGAGCCTCTTCGAGAACGTCGCTACTTGGTTCGACGTCGCTGTCTTCCTCTGATGACACCACTATCGACCGCACATCAAGGATGTGTCGAGGGATGCCGTCGATAGATACATTGTTCGGGGACTGGACACTTGTCACAATGCCCCTCCCCCAGCGTGTGGTACAGCGAGCATCAGGCGGTTTGATCTACACTTCCTCTCCCACTCGCACAGTCGCTCGCTTCTAGCCTTCCTCCGCGGGTACCTGTGCAGTTCGGGGATGCCGCGGCTCGTACTTGAAGACTGCCCTCTGCGGCACTGACTCCACTTTTTGCCCTGACTTTGGAGCCATATTATACCAGAAGACAGCTTCTGGTGGCAAAATCTGGCCCCTTTCAGCTATAGCCTTAATGGTCCTGTGATGCCGCTCCACAATTCCGTTTCCGCCTGGTCTGTATGCAGCCCTGAAATAGCGCCACACTCCCCACTTATCCGACACATTCTCCATGGCAGCTGAGCGAAAGGCAGTTCCATTGTCCATTAGCACTTCCGTCACAGAACCCCTCTTCAAAAACACCTCTTCCAAGACCTTTGCAATTTCACCTGCATTTTCCGCCTTGATGTCCCTGCAAATGGCTACTCTTCCTTGTCCACAGTCGACCATTGACAGATACGGCCTCTGTCGATAGTGCGTTACGTCTATCGCCAACCTGCTCCAGTTCTCTGCCACCTAAACCTCACCAGCTTCGTGTCTACTCGGCGCAGGGTCGATTGATTGACACTGGCTGCATCTTTCAACCACTGTCCTAACGGCCGATTTTGTGATTCTGGGGTCCACCTTCCTGGCCAAGAACAAGGTTCTATCCATTCCAAAATGGTGCATGTCATGCGAATCCTTCAGGGTTCTTCATTCAAACAACATATTACAACAGCCGCCTCATTCGGCGCCTTTAGCCAGATCTTCCGCACCCTCGTCATCACATCTGCTCTGTTCTTCGCTGAAGGAACGATAGTGACCCTAAGTTGAAGATCAAATTCCCTAATCAGCTCTCTTAACATCATCAATCGACGCTTTACTAGCATCTCGGCAGCGCCTTTCGTCTTCACCCTCCTTTCTCCTGTAGCTTCGGATTGGATCCAGGAGAACACAGTGGCTGAGTCGGTCCTCACCTCAACATTCTGTAGCCCCATTTCAAGGCTAAGTTGATGCCCTTCATAACCGCATCCAGTTCCGCCACATTTATGTGAGCCACGTCGTCCTTCTTCCGCAACCAAGCAGCATCTTCTGCAGTAACACCACCTATCTCCAAGGTGACCCCCACTGCTATACAGCTTGCATCACACCACACAACACCTTCTGCACTGTTGGGTATATGCCAAATACCTCTCACTGGATCCTCCCTCTTCAGCTCTTCAATAATATCTCTCATAATGTCCACAGTCTCTTGATCAACTCCATCCTCCCCCTTCGCTCCACTAGCTAGCCTTTTGATATAACTACATGCAGTCCGTAGCCATCCTGCAATAGGGTAATAGCCCACCAGTCTTCCGCATATTGAGAAGAGTTCTCGCCTGCTCAATTTTTCCGACACCTCCGGGATCTCATTTCCCCTCCGGAACACTAACCATCCTATCTGGTCCTTTCTTAGTTGGAGCCCTAACACAGCTCCTCCCTCCAACGATACCGGGCGTTTTGCAATTAACCCAAAGCTGTTGAGGTATTTTACTACGTCCTCCGCAGTTGTTACCGTCTCATCCACCAAAATATCATCAATGTAGGAACTGGTGGCTCTTCTGACTGCGTCCTCCTTGCTTAGCACCGTTTTGAGGATCGCTGACATGATTTTTGGTGCAGAATTCAGGCCAAACCCCAACCTAGTCAGGCAGTACGTTCGGCCCTTGTATCTGACCAGCTGGTATTTCCAGAATTCCTGTGAAATTTGGATCTGCAGGTATGCAGATTTTAAATCAACAATCGTCGCAGCCTTCTGAATCTGCCTCCACTCTCGCATGGTCTCTCCGCACACGTCCATCACATCGCCTCCCGTGTGACACGCAACGTGTACGGTTAGCTCCCTGAAGTCCAGTACTGGCCGAACTTTTTTTTTTTGGCTGAACAACCGCCATTGTATTACTGCGGCCACACCATCCAGCTTCTGAATCCTTGCTACAAGATCCACTTTTTTAAGCCACGCCACCGTCGCCATTAAAAGGCTTAATCATGCTGCTTAAGCCTGCGTTGGCCATCGCCGAAATAGCTTGATGTAAAATGGGGGGGGGGCACCTCAAATACACAACCGGAATGTTCAAGTAAGATTATCGCTACAGTCCTCTGTCTCTTCTCTCTCGTTGCCTTCTCTCCTGGCTGATCGGGAGTCATCCCTCAGCACCCAGAAACGAACATCGTTTTATATGTTCCATCTTCACGCACACACGAGATTATGCGAGAACGGACGAAATAAAAATGCTGGCCGCCATGTTTGTTCTTCCTTTTCTTCGCCTGAACTCACTCGCTGAGCACCCACGGTAAGACTTCTCTTTCTTGCTTCTAACCACAATATTAATATCAAAGAATAATATTTTATGACCTATCTCCATTACAAACAACGTTTTATAGGCTTAAAAGTTCTGTTTTACAATTAGTATACAAACATCGGGAAAAAGGAAAACCTCAATTCAGAACGAAAACAATGAGTCGCTTTGACTGCTTATCACCAAAAGAATTCCTATTTCTCGGTAAGTAAATAATTTAGACATGTAAAATCATCAAGATCAAAGAATAGACGCCAATTTGTTTCTGGTACAGAGACGTTAAAATTCACGAAATAATTTATACTTAATTTTGGCCATTGAAAACTTTCAGAAACTTTGTCGACCCACCCCTGGTAAGATTTCCCCGATGTTTTTAGCAAGCAGAAACAAACCATTAAAAAGAAATCACAAAGAAAACCCTTGTAGAGAAATCAGGGAAATAACACTGGTTGTAGGTACACCGGTGATGGTTTCTCTTAGTTTGAAAGCAGATAGCTAACGAGGGATTCGAGAAAGCACCTTCTCTCGTACGGTAGGTCAAAACTCATATGAGAGAAAGCATATTGATCCGTTATGTTGTATTACTTGTCCGTATTGCATTTGTTAATGTGTTAATAAATATGTATATTAGTACTTGGGATCTGTCTAGTTAGTCATTACACGTGTTAGTTTAAACTAAACAGAAAAATACAAATAAAACGCAATAGCTCAATTACATTGTAGGGAAACGTGCGACTTACCTAATTAGCACGTGTGGATAATTCAACGGGTCGGTCGTGGAATGAAATGAATGAAGAAGAAAGCAACAAAAATGGCTGCCTTATCTCTTTATATGCCTGCAATGTGACCACCCGATATGCAAATGAGATGCTCCTTGTTGGAGATAAAAGAGGGTTGATTTTTAGAGGGTTGTTCATTTTGAAGTTGGCTTTCGAAGAAATAAGTTGAATTAGCAGAAGTACGTTGGGAGTTGAGAGAAGGTGCGTTACGTGTACATAAGTTGGAAATTTGGACAAAAGTGTTAACCTTACCCAGGAAATTATTGGTGTGACGGACGGAAGAAATAACACTCAAGTTATTGAATTATAAGCTATTTCGGCTCTCGGTGTGCGGTGACTCGAAAGGCAGAAAATGGACAGATTCGACTTTCGCTTGATACCTGAGTTTGATGGATCTACCACTGGACCGTCTGTCGTCGAATGGGTGGAAAAGGATGAAAAGATCTTTACACTGTGCAGAATTAAAGAACCAGCCACAGTCATTCGTTTGAGCTTAACCGGAGGGGCCTATGCAGTCTACCAGCAACTCGGGGATGAGCCAGATTGGGATACAATCAAACACAGCCTGTATACAGCGTTTGGTACAGATCCGTTTGTTGCATGGCAACAGTTAACGAGCCGGCGACTTCCCCCCACGGAAACCGTTGATGTGTACCTAGCCGACCTACGAAAGTTGTCGGTACAATTTGGTGGGATTAACGATAAGATATTAAGATGTGACTTTTTAGTAGGCTTACCTGAGGAGGTCAGCAAACTGTTGCGGGCATCGTCACGAACTGATGAATTGACAACAGAGGAGTTATTAGCCCGAGCTCGAAATATCTGTAAGGAACAGGAGCCAATTGCAGTAGCAACTAGAATTCAACATGCAACAGTCGAACCGCATGGAAACAATGTAGATTCTCTCACAGGAAGTAATAAGCGTGTAGGCCCAGTGTGCTATCGCTGCAATAAGTATGGGCACATATCTCGCAACTGTTCGGGAAACGACGTTAGGGCAAGGTACTATCACCACCCTTGCCCCTTGCCAACCAATAAAAACAGGATTACCGGTCATTGGCGTTAAAATTGACAATGTGCAGTGTTCAGCACTCATAGACACGGGGTGTTCCCGGTGTATAGTTAGTGCACATTACTGTCAGATGTGGCGGGAGCAACCAGTCAGTATTATGACGATCAATGGTTTATCCCGAGCATGTTGTGGTGAAGGGACGATCACGATCTGTACTGAGAAGGGTGACACAGTCAAAGTTGATGTTCTGGTGATGCAAGAAAAACCCCTTGGATATGACATGTTGATTGGAATTGATGCAACACAAGCACTAGGAGGCGTCATAATCACAGCGACTGGAGGTGTAATGCTTGGAGAAGGAAAAGAAGTCTGTGCAGCCATGTCTATTGAAGAAAAGGACTTCTGTGCTACGTTTGACGACAACGAAAAGGCGTGGCCTGCAAAGTGAAAATGAACTATGAGCCAGGCACCAGATCAGCTGTGCAACACCATTCCAGAGTATGCAGCTTCCACAAAGAATAGAGCCGCATATGAAGAAGAACTTCAGATGTGGATTGATAACGGATAGTTAATATCGTACATACAGGAACGTCTGGGACCACCCAAAGGATTAATTCCGCTCATGACTGTTGAACAACCTACTAAAGATAAAATTCGGCCCGTAATGGATTACCGAGAATTGAATCAACATGTTGATGCTTTCACTGGAAACGCAGAGGTGTGCGCTGCTAAACTAAGAGAGTGGCGTCAGAAAGAGAGTAATGTAGCACTGCTGGATTTGAAGAGAGCCTACCTACAGATACGTGTCCATGAGTCATTATGGCCATTTCAGCCAGTGATAATCAAGGGAAAACGATATTGTTTGACACGTTTAGGTTTTGGCCTAAACGTAGCACTCTTAATAATGACAACTATTATTAAAACTGTTTTGATGCAAGATGAGACCACAGCAAAAGCTGCTTCAGCTTACATTGACGACATCTACGTTAATGAGGATACAATGTCTGCTGATGTGGTTCGAGCAAAATTGGAATCGTTTGGGTTAATAAGTAAAGATCCTAAGCGCCTAAAGGACGGGGTGTCCGTGTTAGGCCTAGAGGTCTATGAGAAGGGCAATACTTTGCGATGGAAGTGAGGGAGTGCAATTTCAGAGTTACCCAGTGTATTGACAAGACGCATTGTGTTTTCTATTTGCAGTTAATTAGTAGGACATCTACCTGTCTATGGATGGCTCCGATCGGCAACAGGAGTGTTAAAAAGACGAGTAACAACAGTAACCAAAGGATGGGACGACATGGTGGATGATGATTCTCTCCAGCAAATGATGGCTGAAATGTTGTCCAGAGCACATAGAAACGACCCTGCCCAGGGTGAGTGGCAAGTATCTGGAAACGAACTGAATGCATGGGTTGACGCAAATTCACTGGCTACAGGTGTCGTGTTGGAACAGTTGGGTGCCGTTATGGAAGATGCGTGCTGGCTTCGTCCGAAAAATGATGCCCAGCATATAAATTTGGCAGCACTCGATGCCACGTAAAAAGGGCTTAATCTTGCATTGCAATGGCAAGCTAAGGTTGTGCATCTTCACACTGACTCGTTTTGTGTTTACCACTGGTTGACCGACACCTTGACTGGAAAGGCTCGAGTTAAGACTAGAGCTGCAAGTGAGATGTTAGTACAAAAGAGACTGACAATAATAAAGCGTATAGTTGACGAATACAGCTTGCAGGTGGACTTTACCTTAGTTTCGTCGATGCAGAATTTTGCTAATAGCTTGACTAGAGTACCAAAGAAGTGGATTGATGTAATAAGGCAGGGATCTGATCCTCCACACAGACATGCTCGGCCGAAACAGATCAATTTACACCTGACCAGATCCGTACAATACATCAGCAGAGTGGACATCCCGGAATTCGGAGGACAACATATTTTGTCCGAAGAGTGTGTCCTTCAACTACAGAAGCATCAATCAAGGCAGATATACGCTCGTGTTAAGAGTGTCAACGAATTGATCCGGCACCATCCCAATGGCAAAAAGGGAAGCTTGAGACGGAGGACAACTGGTATCGAGTAGGAATGGACTGCTGTATTGCCATTTGGTGAGTGGATCTGGACCATGCAGTAGTCTCTGGTGATGCCTCTCGATGCCATACTAGTAGGTAATTGTTACGGGTTTACCTTTTCGTGTGCTACAAAAAAAATCCTGTCTTTTTCTCTCTTACTTTCCCTCTCTGTACATCTCTAACCAAGTATGCCGACCTATTCCACAAATCCCCAAACCTCAACATGAAATATCTCCAGAATAAAAACTCGAATAAACCTAGGACCCCATCTTCCAACGTAGACTCCTACTACCAGGTCTCCTTCTCCAACATCAGGGGTCTACGTTCCAACCTTCCAGAGGTTGAAACACAATTACAGGAGACGAAACCGAACATATTATTTCTAAGCGAAACTGGAATATGGCCGACCACTTCCCTAGTTCCGAGTTCATAATTTACGGATACTCTAACTTAACAGCTAAATCTGACCCCCCAAGATCGCCATGGGTATGGAATATGTGCCTACATTAAAGATGGCTTCCCGTGTGGCAGAGATATCTCTAGTGAAGATCCTAATTTACCCTATATTTGCTTCAGGGTTGCACTTGCTAACAGCACTGCATTTATATTTGCCCTCTATCGGCCCCACAACAGCGGAGTTACTATCTTTAAGAGAATATCTGAGAAAACAGACCACATACTGTCTGCACATCCCTCGGCTAACACCTCTGGTGACGTGGAATGGCTGACCCATTCAAATAAGACGGACGATGAGGGGAGGTTTTGTCATGATTTTGCCATTGCTTATGACATCACTCAGATTGTTCACGAGCCCACCCGTGTGCCCGATAAACCCGGTCAATATGCAAGCCTTCTAGCCTTTTTCTCTCAACTTCCCCTGAGCTATGTTCATGTTCCGTTCATTCTCCTATAGGATCCTCCGACCACTCCGTTGTATCAGTTAAGATAAAAACGAAATGTAATAAGTCCCCAGACGTACCCCTCCACCGTACTGCATACCGATACTCTATGGCTGACTGGGATAGCTTCCGTACATTCATATCTAATTTACATCTGCACTCCATGTTTAAAAAGGAAGTGTCCTCTATAGTATCAGATCTGACCGAATGTAAATTGTGGGCATAGACCAATTTATACCATCTAAAAAAATCCAACAAAAACCTAACAGCCAGCTATGGTTCTGCCCAGAATATGCTGCTGCTATCGCGCACAGAAATCACTTTTTCCATAGCTACCAACGTAATAGATGCACTGAGACTAAAGCTGCTTTCAAGACTGCCAGCAACTACCGTAAAAGAGTAATAAATAATGCAAGAGAGCTATATGCCAGTCTCATATCCAAGGTAGCTGATCAGTGGCTTGGTTCCCACCAGTTTTGGCAAATAACAAATAGGATCCTGAACAGAAGTGTGCGTTCTATCCCAACCATTATCAATGGACCAGAGGTCATCTCGTCAGCGTCAGACAAGGCCAAACTATTTGCAAAGAACTTTGCAGCTAATTCTACCCTATGCGACGAAGGCCATCAACTCCCATATTTCCTCCTATAATACAGAACAAGCTAGGTAACATACAAATATCCGTGCATGGGGTCGCCAAGCTAATCAAGAACCTTGATTCCAGTAAAGCAACTGGCCCTGATGGCATCCCAATTATAGTGTTAAAAAAGCTTCAACCAGAACTCGCTCCCATACTTACGAAACTATTTAAGCCGCTGCCTTAAGGAGAAGTGCTTTCCGACTCCCTGGAAAACCTCGTCAGTATGCCCTGTATTTAAGAATTCAGGTGATAAGTCATCTCCCTCTCAGTACAGACCAATAAGTCTCCTGTGTGTTATGAGTAAGTTGCTGGAATTCATATTAAATGGAGAAATAGTCAACCACCTCAGCAGGAATAACCTTCTTAGGGACACACAATATGGTTTCCGCTTTGCAAGATATACCGCAGAGGTGATGACGGTTATATCTCACAGGATTAGTGAATCTCTTGACAAAGGCTTCCTTTCTAGAGCAATTGCTCTTAACATATCAAACGCCTTCGATAAGGTATGGCATAAGGGTCTACTTCAAAAGATTTCCAGCTACGGTATAACTGGAAATGTTTTTTCAATCATTAAATCATTTCTCGCCGATAGGCTCATAAGAGTAGTGGTTGGTGGACAAAAATCGGAGGCCTGCAATATAAATACTGGAGTCCCTCAGGGGTCTATCCTGGGCCCAACTCTCTTCCTGATCTACATCCATGACCTCCTTAAACACATATTTAAATCATTCATTGACATCTATGCTTATGACACGACCATATACGGCATCACATCAAAGGCTGTAAATGACAAAGTTCTCTCTGATTCTCTCTCCTCTGATCTCGAGTGCGTGGTTCAGTGGGAAGACGTGGCTGGTTTCCTTTTGTTTTTTTATTCAATTTTCACCCCAAACAAGGCACAGTGCCACTGAAGCAGGGGGCTACTATTAGGGACTTAATTAGCAGGGTCATTATGAAGGGAGATGAGTAGAAAGATGTTTGTTAACATTATACTTGAACTTCTGCATATCAGTGCAGTTGGAAAAGCAGAATCCCGGAAGGGAGTTCCAAAGACCCGCAGTTCTGGGGAAAAAACTATTTGAGTAAAAGGCTTTCATGCACCTAGGGATCTCTACTGTAAAGGGATGAGACTTAGTAACTTGTTAGGTGTGTCGGGGGTAGTTACGTCGGGGAGGTACAAGTGTTTGCAGTTCGTCAGAGCATTCACCATTAAAGTATTTGTAGAACAGGCAGAGGGATGCAACATCTCGTCTATGGGACAGAGGCTGAAGCCTAGATGACAGTTCAGGACCTATCAGGTTGGCGACTCTCTTTTGAACCCTGTCCAGGAGCGAGAGACAAGCAGCAGATGCACCAGCCTAGATGTGACAACAGTACTCCATACATGGGCGAATGGTGGCCTTATAGAGGTATAGGATATTGTCAGGCGTAAGTAATTTTCAGCACGGTAGAGGGAGCCAACCTTCCTTGCAGCAGCCCTGGCAATGCTCTCAATGTATCTATTCCAGTTCATATTCCCTGTAAACGTTAGGCCGAGGAGTTTAAAAGAAGTACTTTCAGGCAATGTGTTCTTGACCATTACTATTGGTGGTAGAGAAGGTTTCTTGTAGTTATTGAAGGAAACAAGCTTAGTCTTAGCAGCATTGAATGTTACCAACCATTTTTGTCCCCATTCCACTTCGGATTGGAGGTCATCTTCTAGAGTTTCTGCCATTTCCTTGGATATGTGTTCATTTGTTTTCCCCTCATATCTGTTATAGAGAGTGGTGTCATCGGCAAATATACCCATCTCCGAAACAATATTATCAGGGAGGTCATTTATGAATATCAGGAATAATAGAGGTCCAAGGATAGACTCCTGAGGTACTCCCGCATTTATGTCATATTGTTTGGATGTACGACCGCCGAGGACAATTTTGATTTTTCTCTTACTTAAGAAGGATTTAATTACATTATGAATTCTTCCAGTGATTCCATATGATCTCATTTTCCTTAGAAGACCATCGTTCCATACCCTGGCAAAAGCCTTAGATATATCAAGGGCCACCGCTCTACCCCCCCTGTTTTGTCCAATGAACAGTATATACGTTCAGAAACTACAGTTAAGATATCTGCTGTTGAACGGGCTTGCCTGAATCCATATTGTTTGTCAGTCAGAAGTTTAGCAGCTGTTAGGTGCTGGACTAGGGCTTGATTAACTAAGGACTCAAATATTTTGGCGAAAAGCGGGAGGAGGCTAACGGGGCGATAATTTAGTGGGTCAGTTCTTTCACCAGAATTCTTGAAGACTGGTACCACAGAGGCGGTTTTCCAGCAGTCGGGAAAACAAGATTCGTTGAGGCATTTATTGTAAAGTTTGGACAGAACTGGATCAACCTCGGCAGAGCATTTTTTTAATAGCACAGCCGGGATGAGATCTGGTCCACATGCTTTTGAGGTGTCTAGGTTTAATGCATCCAAAACCAAACTCCTATCCTTACATCATCAACGCCTTGATCCCCATCTGTCATCAATTGGGATTGATGGCTCTCGTCTGGGTGAGGCCCCGTGTTTTGACAAGCTTCTGGGTTTGACCTTTACTCCTGATCTGAAATGGAACACGTACATCAAATCTGTTGCCAAGGTCGCTGGAAATATGGTGGGATCCTTCTACTGCTCCAGAAGATATATCACGACTGATGCAATTCTCTATCTATATAAAAGCCAAGTACGTCCAAGGATGGAGTACTGTTGCCATATCTTGGCAGGAACTGCTAAAAACAGCCTATCCTGCCTTGACAGAGTACAAAATAAACTTCGTGGCTTTGTGGGGGATACCCTTTTCTCTACCCTGCAACTTCTCTCCCACAGAAGAGACGTTGCGAGCCTATCCCTGTTTTATCATTATTTCCATGGCAGGTGCTCATCTGAACTCCAATCTCTGGTCCCCCTCGCCAATCTGTCACGAAAAACACCCGTCTATCTGAATCCACTGTGAAAAATTCCCCCCACTCCTCATATGTGGCTAAATCAAAACGTGGATTCCGTGAATAAAGCTTCTTTCTTAGAACTGCACGCCTGTGGAACTCTGTTCCATCTGCCTGCTTTCCACCGGACTACAACTTGGATGTCTTCAAGTCCAACGTTAACAAATTCCTAATGAACCGCCCCCTTCAGTAAACACTTCATCAAATCTCCACACTAACGTAATGTACTTGCAATAACCCTTATCCTTGAGTGGCTTCCGGGCCTTGATAAGTGGTGATCACTGTGTAAAAAAACACAAAAACGCATTATTAGGGCAGGCATTGTTTGACCTTGACAGATTGTGGTCCGACACGTTTCACAATATGGCGCCTGTTGACACGACAGGATGCATCTAGCATTATACGACAGTTGATATCTATCTTTTTTCAACGTGGTGCCCCGCTGGAAATTCTGACTGATAACGCCACTACATTTCGATGTCAAGAATTTCAGAAATTTACGCAGGAATGGGGGATTAGAATGCGTTACCGATGTGCATATTTTTCAGTAGGTAACGGTATAGCGGAGCGGTGTCACCGCACCATTAAAAGAATTGCAGCCAGGACACGGTGTTCTATTCTAGAAGCTGTGTACTAGTATAATGTGACACCAAAGGACGATGCAACACCAGAAACTGCACCAGCTAATGGGATTTACCGCTATGAACAGCGTATAAAAGGAATTGATGTCACACCATCCACCCCTGTTATACCTCTTCTGATTCTGAGGATAATGAGGAAGATCACGTACAGTTTAGGGATGATCCTGATCGCCTTCTACTCCTACAGGTGAGCATAGAAACACTACCTAAAGAACCAGAGGAGGGAATGATGGAACATACAAGTGGCAATAGTGATTGTTAAGAATGTATATATATATATATGTATGTATATATATATATATATATATATATATATACATAGAGAGAGAGAGAATTATAGTGTAGACGCGTTGACAGAAAGTAAATATCAGCTGATTGGATTGCGTGTGAGTCATGTGATCAGGTTAGCTGAATCGAGATTTGGTTGCGACTTGGACGAGAGCAGACGGCTTCGCCGTTGTCTCCTCCCCTTCATTGGGGGTGGGGAACGAACGCTGACGTGGTAGAAACAGGACCTACAACAAAGGCTAAATTCACTTTCCAATCTTCTGTGAACAAACTGGAAGGTGAATAAAAAAACTATAGAACCAATTTCTTGTCTTGGTGTGATATAAATCTTCGTCCCCAAAAACAGGTATCAAGTCTCCCTCCCAGATGAAAATTTCCAGATGAACCAACAAAATGGCAGAAGGTATGTTAAAATGACATGTCACACACATATTCACACTTAACAGCATATGAACATATGTAATAGAAAGACCACTAGATGATCACACACACACACAACGTACCAATCTTTTATAAATAGACACGTTTTAATATATCACCTTCATTCCAATTTCAACCAATATACAACAAACGCTCATTTTATGATACAACGTAACAAACACTCATTTGGTGTCCGTTGACCAGTTTGCATCGACGATGCGATATCGAACCTGGGGTTAAAAATACAACGTGGAAGTAGGTCCTGAAATGTGAATGAGATTGCGTGTCAAGAAAAAAAGACAAGAAAAACACATAAAACACAATAAAATGTCTGGAGAAAAAAAAAGAAAGAACAATAGAAAAAAAGGAACACACACGTACAACCTTTTCACGAAGAAAGAAAAAGAAAGACATACAAACAGGCAGATGTAAAACTTTATATATAGAAAATAGTTTTAAAAATGTGTATTGTATTAGGAATTAGCTCGTTATGAGCCGAAGAAAAATATCACTTAATGTAAAAATTAGAAGGGAAAAACAAAGAATTACGTTATTCTGTTTAAAGCAATTGACCGATGAGACAGTAAGAAAATGTAATGGGAACACGCACAAATGAAATTGTTTTGAATGTGTCAATCATGATATGAAATATTTACACCGTTGCAGAAGTTTATAGAGGACATGCCCATCGCTTCTTTTGAACTGGTTAAAAAAAGAAAAGGAAGAAAAGAAAAAAAAAAAGAATTGATGCTCTTTTTCAGGCCAGAAGCAATGGACTGTTGCTGTAAATCGTGAACATTGCTTTTGCAGTTTTAACGGCATTTTTGAACATTTTTTAAGGACTGAAGAAGGTTGGTTTATGTAATTGTAACGATGTTATCGTTTCGTTTCGTTACAATCCTAGTTTTGTAACAACGTTATCATTTCGTTTCATGACAATCCTTGTTTTGTAACAACCACGCATGCGCACTGGAAATAAAGGCCCCCATGTTTTATATTTAAAACTAACAACACGCGTCTTTTCGTTTCTCTCTATTAACCAACCACACAACACGAGCTAACACAGCGTAACATGGTGACAGCGGCAAAATAAAGGGAAAAATAAAATAAAACAACGATAAAAGTAAGACATTATTTTTTTTTCTCTTTTCTTTTCGAACCAAAACTTCGTAAAACACACATACACACACGCTCGTTGAAGCTCGCAACAACACTACTGCTACTATGGCTAATATATCGATACCAGTTCCCATTCTCGACTGGGACTCGCCTAACACTGCAGAGTTATTCAACATATTCCAACAACGTTTGGAACTTTATTTCACAGCAAAGGGAACTAAAGAAAAAGAGAAAGTGCCTATCATTCTACTCGCAACTGGCGAGGAAGGAATTCGTAGATACAACAGTTGGTCTATGTCAAACGAAGACTGGAGAGACGCCAACAAAATTTTAAACGCATTTTTGGAGCAGCTGGAACCGGCAACCAACCACCGTATATGTAGGCTCGAACTCAGTAGATACCAACAAAAACCTACCGAGACGACAGACATATTTCTAAACAGGTGTCGCTTACAGGCGAAGAAATGCGATTTCACAGCCCATGAAATGAACGAACGTTTAGTAGAAATACTGATAGCCAACACGCCCATACCGGACTTACAAAAAGAACTGTTGAACAAGCCGAAGGGCTACACAATAGAAGAGGCTGTGAAATTAGCACGCACATATGAGGCTTCA
The DNA here is from genome assembly GCF_053919585.1 of Euprymna scolopes. Taxonomy (NCBI): domain Eukaryota; kingdom Metazoa; phylum Mollusca; class Cephalopoda; order Sepiida; family Sepiolidae; genus Euprymna; species Euprymna scolopes. The sequence goes on along the minus strand of NC_136487.1, from coordinate 177,281,149 downwards.
GCCGTGTATATAAACAAAATACACCAACTACATGGCCTATCATAGATAGACACCATAAATCGCGGTGGTCGTGAACGCCAGGAAGGCAACAGAAATACCAGCAACTTGTGTAAAAATTGTGGACGGGACCACCGTTTTGGCAAGGAGCATTGCCCTGCCAGGAACGACATATGCAGCTCCTGCGAGAAAATGGGCCATTGGGCCAAATTGTGCTTCTCAGCGAGACTCAGACCCAGGAAACAAGAAAAACCCTGGCACAAAAGCCGCAGCCAGCCAAGGCACAGACAACATGGAACAGGCCGAAAAGTCGACAGCGTTGCTGAACATGACGACCGAGCCACAACAAAACTACATGCGGCGATGGAGCACCTCACATTCAGCATAATTAACAGTGAACATCCACTGCACAAACAAAAAAACAACACAAAATGAAGCGTTTGTCAATATCAACGTTATATTGACAGACCACCCAGGTACGCACAGCCTCAAACTGAAGGTAGACACGGGTGCACAGGCAAACACACTACCTTTACGCATATTCCGTAGTATGAGCCCCTCCGCCATAAACGAAGACGGAAACCCAATACCTGGATCACTAAACCCAATGAAATGCGTACTGACAGCATACAACAACACTGAAATAAAATGCCATGGCACCACAAACATCAGGTGCAAATACAAGGACTCTTCATGGCTCAACACTCAATTTTATGTGGTCAACACTCCAGGACCAGCTATACTGGGCCTGCCAACATCTGTAGCCTTCAACGTTGTGGCAATGAACTGTGCCATATCCGTTCAGCAACAACCTATAAACAGCATAGATGATCTGATGCGTTTATACCCCGACAGATTCGACCGCATTGGCGGGTTCAAGAAAACACACAAGCTCACTGTCAACCCTAACACTCCATGCCACATAGACGCACCAAGAAGAACGCCAATAGCCATGCGGGAGAAGATCAAGGCTGAACTAGACGAGATGGAGTCACAGAATGTCCATCGCCGTATTGAGGAGCCAACTGACTGGGTAAGCTCCCTTACATATGTAACCAAACGCGACAACACAATAAGGGTCTGCTTAGACCCAAGGGCACTAAACAAAGCCCTAATGCGGCCGTATCATCAAATCCCAACAGTTGAGGAACTCAATCACCGGTTTGCAGGTGCAAAATGCTTCTCGAAAGTGGATGCTAAGGCAGGATACTGGTCTATAAAGCTTGACCAGGAAAGCCAGATCCTGACCACTTTTCAAACACCATTTGGAAGGTACTGCTTCAACGACTTCCATTTGGTTTAAACGTGAGCCAAGACATCTACCAGCTCGAGATGGACAGAATACTTGAGAAGTGCACAGGAGCATGCGGTATAGCGGATGATATTGTTGTATATGGCTCAACAGGACGTGAACATGACAACAACCTAAGGCACCTCATGGAAGTCGCCACCCAAGAGGGCCTCACAATGAATTCCAAGAAATGCGAGATAAAACGCCAGGAAATCTCCTTCTTCGGAAATATATACACCCATTCTGGAATGAAACCTGACCCAGCAAAGGTACGAGACCTACAGGAAATGCCAGAACCACGTAATAAAACAGAACTGCAACAGTTTTTAGGTGTAATGACATACCTATCCCGCTTTATTAAGGATTTCAGCTCAAAAACCACTGTATTACGTGACTTACTTCACAAAGAGTCAGAATTCCAATAGGAGCCACACCACCAGACGGTTTTCAAAAACCTGAAGAGTGAAGTGTCTGAAACATCCCTGCTTCACTACTTTGACCCCAAGCGCCCAATCTACTTACAATGTGACGCAAGTCTTCATGGAATAGGAGCAGCGCTTCTACAACCAGACTCAGCCGGCAATTTAATGCTGTCTTATACGCAAGCAAGAGTTTGACACAAACAGAACAACGATACGCATGTATCGAGCGGGAACTACTGGCAATCGTGTTTGGCACACATAGATTCCACACATATTTATACGGTCATGGTTTCCAAATTGTCACTGACCACAAACCTCTTGTCATGATTATTGACAAACCTCTTACCCCAGCTCCAGCTCGCCTACAACGAATGCTCATCCAGCTACAGGGATATAATTTCAGATTATCCTACAACAAGGGATCCGAAAACATATTGGCTGATGGGTTATCACGCCTGCCATCACCTGGTAATTCGGACCCTATCGATCTGGATGTTCGAGTTGACACCATTCGTTTCTCTGCTGACCGCATTGAAAAACTGAGAGACTGCACAACAGCTGACCATCTGCTTAACCAGCTAAGAGATACCATTGTCATGGGATGGCCTGAGACAATCAAGCAACTGCCTACCGATATCAGAGAATTCTGGAGCCTAAGAGATCAGCTATCAATTGATGACAGCCTTATCCTTAAAGGACAACAAATTGTCATTCCTCAAACCCTCCAAGAAGATATCCTAAAGCAACTCCACACCGCTCACTTAGGACAGGAGAAAACCTAACTCCTAGCCAAAGACACTGTCTATTGGAAAAATATAAACAGAGACATCGAACAATTCACAAGCTCATGTTGCATCTGTCAACAACATCAGCCATCACAAATGTCAGAGCCTCTTCTGCAGCACGACATTCCGACAAAACCATGGGACGTAGTTGGAACAGACCTTTTCGAGCTCCATGGACATCAATGGCTGATCATAGCAGACTACTACTCCAAGTACCCTGTTATCAAACAGTTACCTGCCCACTCACCAAGCAGTGTTGTCATAAAAATAACGCAACAAACCTTCGCGGAGTTTGGCATACCGTCAAAAGTGGTTAGTGACAACGGGCCGCACTTCTCAAGCGCCCTTTACCACGAATTTGCCACAGAATGGGGTTTCAACCATCAGACCACCTCACCTCGAAGACCACAGGGAAATGGTTTCATAGAGCGCCAGATAAGGACCATCAAGACCATCCTCAAAAAGGCCAAGCAATCTAGGACAACACCCGAAATTGCATTATTGCAATGGCGCTGCACACCTATCTCAAACGCCATACCCAGCCCCGCACAGCTACTCATGGGTAGACGAATCCAATCCCCAATTGCAACAAAAATAGAAAACAACCACCAAGATCAGGATCAAATATATGATGCTTTTAAACAAAGGCAACACAGGCAAAAGAAATATTTTGACCAGCATGCGCTCAAGGAGGACCTACCACCTTTATATCCTGGCCAGAGGGTAAGAGCACAAAACCCTACACACGGAAACTGGGACTTAGCAACCGTAGCTTCTCAAGCAGATGGTCCCCGATCATATCTCCTTCAAACTGCAAACGGATATATGATACGGAGAAACCGGCAGCATATTAGGAGTGCTCCAATAAGGCCAACACCACCACAAAAGCATGTAACATTTGCAGAACCACCTGCATGTACAACTCAGTCTCCACAAAGAGACTCCCAACAATACACTCGCAGTGGCAGGATGGTTGAAAGATCATATTCTTCGCATACAATAAAGATGGGAGTACTGCAGGCCCATGGGCTTAAAAGACTTGTTGTAGCTGCAACGAGGGTGCACGATAGAATGCACCCACATAGATTAAGCTTGCAGATAGGGCCGCTTCTGAGCTTCGGCTGATTGAAAATGCACAATCTTGGGAGTAACAGAACTTCCAACTCAAGAGCAGACGTGTAGTGGTGACGTGACCACTATGTAGTGAATCTGAAGTAGGAGAATGAATAATAAAAAAGATAGAATATATGCCGCTGATACGTAAGAACTTTAGAAGTCAGAAATCTTTCAGATGAGATGTCGGCAAGTTTTTTATTTTAGATAAGGCGGAAAGGACCTTGATATTGGAATTTGCATGGGATGGCTGAATGAGAGCTGTTAACGAACATGAGGTTACTTTACCCACATTCCTGAATGATGCCATATGAGCCGTGAAAAAGGGTCCGGTCGAATAAATTATTTAAGACGGGAGACACAGAAAACATATGTCTGCGCCGTATATTTATTCAAACGCTCATTTTGTGCCGTTCTTTAACCAGAACACCCAGAAAGAGTGTGGAAAAAAACTCTCGAACCTGGTGGGTACCATAAAAGAAAAAAATATTATATAGACACATCGGGGAAAAAATATTGTACACTACACATAAAAATGAAAAGATAAAGAAAATTAAAGAAAAAACAACAACGTAGGGTCCTTTCATTGAACAGTGGTGAAAAAAACAAACAAAATATAGACGCAACGGAAAAAAGACACATTAAAATTATGTATAGTTATATATTATGCTAAATTAAGAGAAATAAAAAAACCCAGAGGAAATTGATAAAGAAAGATACATCAATCGGCATACTGATAAAAAATTGTTGATTTTGAATATGCAGTCAGTGTGTAAAACAGAAAGAAAAAAAAAGAAATAGAAAAGAAATATAAACTTTAGTTACAGAGTGTGAATGAAGAGACTTGTCACAATTACGAGAAACACGTCAATCAAATATTTGTTATGAATTTATGGGTTAAACAATTATACACAGTTAAAACGTGGTTAAATTGTAAAAGCTTTGCGTACTTTTAGGAAAAACAATATGTATTTTTTTTTGTTAAGAAGCAAGGGACATTTTCTGCTAATGTGAAATTGTTTTTTCTCTAATTGTACGGGTTTTTTCGTAAGAATTGTTTTTTGGGGGGTGGAAAAATGTTATGCATTGTATGTAAACTGTTTGATGAAATGTTAAAATGTATGTTTTTTAGATTAAGAAAAAAAAAAGAAAAAACACAAGTGTTGTCTTTGGGTGATGGGGTTCTGTGATTTCGAGTAGGATCAACATGGAAAAATCCATGGGTGGAAGTTCCGATATTTTTCGCTGGGCTATATGCCTTGAAAGGCAGTCGCGGTTACCGACCTGGAAAAAAAGTTTTTCCAATATAGCAGGGCGAAATATATTTCTGTCCAACATCAGGGAGCAAATGGAGTTCCCCTGACGTGGCGTAAGTGGCAGAACAGAGGATGGCAGAGTAGGCCATAAGAAACATCACTCGGATAAGTAAAAGGTGATATTTTTTCTTTTTCAGAAAACCCCAGTGTTGGGTGACATGGCAATTTTAGTTTCCATCGATTGTTATTTTTTGTTGAATTTTGTTTTATGAAGGATTGTCTAAAAGTTATAAGTGATAAGGTTTTTTTTTGTTTGTTTTTTTTTTTGGGGAAACGACCATGTATTTTGATTGTAAATGTCTATGTATTTTTGTAAACGACTGTGATTTTTTTTATTTTTGAGATTCTGTGAGGTGGTAAAAGGTGATATAACCGACCTCAAAATTTGCTGACGTGGACACTTTTGGGTTTCCACGAATCTATGTTATGTTATTTGTAACTTTTTATTGGTGAGATGAGACTTTGTGAATGATTATAAGAATTTTTTTAATTTATAATTTCATGCGATTGATGTTTTCTCACAACAGAATTGTGCAGATTTTTTCTTGTTCTTGTACATGTATTTTTTCGCAGAATAGAGGAGGAGTGAATCTTTGCCTTTTGGGGTTTATTGAGATAATGATTAATTTATAAGTAAGAACATGTTGTTAATTAAGTAATAATGATAGTAATAATAATGATAAAATGTTAAAAAAGAGAAAGAAATAAGATTTAAGCAGTGTAGGAGAAAAAAATACACTACTGGGTTGAATAAGGGGTCAACTAGTTCTTAAGTTTGGAAAATTCAAAGGTTCAGTCAATATTTATTCTAATTTTCAGAAATGGTTGTAGAATGTTTTTTTGTGTGTCGTTTTTTTCGTGGGATTTTTCTCTCTATGCGTAATTCGGCGGGAGACATAGGAAAATGCTCTCGTAATGTTATAGGAAAAATCTTTTATCTCGTATGAGGCATGTGCTTGTGGAAACGCGTTATAGCGTGACAAGAGATATAGTGATCTTTGCAAGATCCTAAGATGCGAGATGGAGGCCATGGGATCACAGAGAGTTGTTGACCTTTGAGGGCGCAAGGATTCGCGCCACATGGTATTATTTGTGGATGTAATTTTATTTATTTGAATTATGATTTATTGAATAATGGTATGACATTTCCTTTGCCAGTGGGGTGAGCTTAGGATTCCCTAAGAAAAAGTGGGTAGTAAAAGAAATGTATGTCTGCGCCATGCATTTTTTATAAATAATGGGGGAAGGAATGTGAGAAAATGGATTGACAGAGAGAGAGGGGAGTGTGAATTATAGTGCAGACACGTTGACAGGAAGTCAATATCAGCTGTTTGGATAGCGTGTGAGTCATGTGATCAGGTTAGCTGAATCGAGATTTGGTTGCGACTGGGACGAGAGCAGACGGCTTCGCCGTTGTCTCCTCCCCTTCATTGGGGTGGGGAACGAACGCTGACGTGGTAGAAACAGGACCGACAACAAAGGCTAAATTCACTTTCCAATCTTCTGTGAACAAACTGGAAGGTGAATAAAAAAACTATAGAACCAATTTCTTGTCTTGGTGTGATATAAATCTTCGTCCCCAAAAACAGGTATCAAGTCTCCCTCCCAGACGAGAATTTCAAGATGGACCAACAAAATGGCAGAAGGTATGTTAAAATGACATATCACACACATATTCACACTTAACAGCATATGAACATATGTAATAGAAAGACCACTAGACGATCACACATACACACAACGTACCAATCTTTTATAAATAGACACATTTTAATATATCACCTTCATTCCAATTTCAACCAATATGCAACAAACGCTCATTTTATGATACAACGTAACAGTGATGAGGACGATGGACATGAGGAAGTAATACCACCAGTTCCTCATCAAAGTACCCGAGAAAGACGAATACTGTCCACCAGCCGTGATTGTGAAACACCGCCTATAGCATCACGAGAGTGAATGATGAAACATACTGAGGAAGATGGAACCGAGGAAGTGATGCCTCCGATTAATCGAAGGAGTACCTGACAAAGACGGATACTGCCTCCTTGCCCTGATTGTGAAACACCGCATAGGGAACCACAAGATTTTTTAGAGGGTTGTTCATTTTGAAGTTGGATTTCGAAGAAATAAGTTGAATTAGCAGAAGTACGTTGGGAGTTGAGAGAAGGTGCGTTACGTACAGAAGTTGGAAGTTTGGACAACAGTGTAAATCTTACCCAGGAAATTATTGGTGTGACGGGCGGAAGAAATAACACTCAAGTAATTGAATTATATACATTTACACATTTATTGTACACTGTCAAACATTTAAAGAACAACACAACATAGTACAACGGAGAAAGTTCAATAAGACTCACCGGCTAGTGGAATAAGTCCTTAGAGCTCATATCGTGGTGGAAAAAGGTTCTCCTCTCCTTGAGAGCGGAAATCAACACGTCTGCCCGTGACCAAAATTAAAAGACACAAGGAATATCTAAGGGAAGATCACTCCTCCCCGGTGTCCTCTAATTTTTAGTCCCCTACACTATCCCCAAAATACGGAGTACTTTTGATTGAATGTTGTGAGAGGATTTTTTTATGTAGAGACAAAGTCTCTTAAATGGACAGGCCATTTTACCTGTCTGCCCGAACGCGTTTTTTATAAGGGCGTTTTTCCAATGTTACTTTGACTGACATCATTTGTGAGGGATCTACTTCTAAATATGCATCCTCGAGTGTTGCAGGTTTCAACCTGTCAATTGAAATATTTTGTTCTTCGCCCTTAATGAGGACGCTGAAGTACTTGTTGTTTTTCTTATTGACTTTAAAAGGTCCACGGTACGATGGTTGCAGGGTATGCGACCTCGCTGTATCGCGAACAAACACATGTGTGCATTTCTTTAGTACCTTTGGTACATATGTGTTAGCGCACTTCTTTATTCCTGATGGAGAATATTTCATTTAGGCCATGGTTCTTTTCAATCTATTAACGAATGATGCGGGGACCCAAACTCTATTTGGTGTATCACAAAAGTATTATGCTGGCAGGTGTAGTGTGGTACCATACAGCGCTTCTGCTGCTGAGCAATTCACATCCCTCTTTATTGCTGTGCGCAAACCCAGCAAAATTAGAGGAAGGTGTTCTAACCACTTTGTATTGCTGGTAAGCACTGCTCGTAAAGAGGCCTTTAGGCTGCGATGTAGACGTTCGACTGCATCATTTGCTTGTGGATGGTATGTTGTGGTATGTATACTTCTGGTGCCCAAAAGTCCTGATAGTTTATGAAACAGTTCGGACTCGAACTGTTTACCTCTGTCAGTTGTCACATTTTCCTGGACACCGAATCTTGCTACCCATCCAGCGAGGAAAGTTCTGGCTGTTGTGTATGCTGTCATATCCAGCATTGGTAAGGCTTACAATCACGTTGAAAATCTGTCGACATATGTCAACAGATAGCTTTGGCCTTCACATGTCGGAAATGGACCGGTGATGTCGAGGTGTATGTGCTTGAACCTCTCATCGGGTACTGGAAATGTGCCTAGTGGCACACGTGTATGTCAACCGACCTTGGCCTTTTGACACTGCACACACTTCTTCGTCCATTCTCGCACGTCTGCTTTCATCCTCGGCCAGACATACCTGTCTGTCATTAAACGTATCGATGCATTGGCCCCTGGGTGTGATAATCCGTGTACCGCATTGAATACGTTTTTCCTTAAGGGTGCTGGGATATATGGGCGCAGTTTGTTAGTGCTGATATCACACACTATTTTTCTAGGGTCGTTGGGGTGTGCCATTTTTACCAGTTGCAGTGATGTTCCATTATTCTGCAAAAGCTTCTGCAGGTGTTCGTCTTTTTCTTGCTCCATAGCTAAGGTGCTGGCCTCGACGGAAGGTCCCAATGTGAAGGAGTTTATTCCTCGTGACAGTGTACCTGCTGGTATATTGTCAGTTCCCTTCACGTGTCTGACATCAGACGTAAACTGTAGAATTATAGTCCAACTGACGAACCTCTCGGGAAGAGTATTTGTCTGAGGAGGAATGCAGAGCGCCTAATAGAGGCTTGTGGTCAGTCACCAAGTAGAATGGATGTCCCTCTAGAAGCTGCCGATAATGTCTCATTGCTGAAAACAAGGCCAACAACTCTCTGGAAAATGTGCTATAGCGTGTTTCTGCGTCAGTCAATTTCCTGGAGAAGAAAGAAATAGGTCGCCAGTAACCATTACATTTTTGCTGCAGGACCGCTCCAATTCCAGTTGCAGATGCATCTACTGCCAGGCAAAGTTCATTATCGGGTTGAATGTGGGAGCAGCTTTGTGGTGTCTTTTAACATGGCCTTTACTTTGTTGAATGCTGCTATTGCTTCCTCCGATAGTGTAATGTTGCAGTTCTTCACATTTATCAGCATACCTGTCAATGGCAAAAGTACTTGGGTAACATGAGGGAGAAACCTACCATAGAAGTTAACTAATCCTAAAAATTGCCGCAACTGTCTCATTGTAGCAGGAATAGGGAAATCTCGGATGGACTTGACTGTCTCTGGGGACGGGGTAATTTCCCTCTCTGAAATATGGTGCCCCAAAAATATAACCTCGGATTGACCAAAAGTACACTTTGATGGATTTAAAACAACACCATATTGGTCCATGCGATCGAATACTTTGTGCACATGGTTTATGTGTTCCTGCCTATTCTTGCTAGCAATGAGGACGTCATCTATTTATGCACACACAAATGACAAGTCTCACAGAACCTAGTCTATAAAACGTTGGAACGTTTGAGCTGCATTGCGTAAACCAAATGGCACACGCAAAAATTAAAACATTCCAAACGGTGTGGTAATTGCCGTTTGGGGAATATGCTCGGGCTCCACCGGGATCTGGTGGTATGCCCGAATAAGGTCTAATTTATAAAGATCTTATTATTCTGGGCAACTGCTGTTATATCTTGGATATGTGGTACTTGGTACCTATCCGGTTTCGTAGCGGCATTTAAAGCTCGGTAGCCTCCACATGCCCGCCATGCATTTGGACCCTTACTAACAAGATGAAGAGACGAGGCCCATTCGCTATTTGAAGGGCGAACTATGCCAAGCTGCATCATCTGCTGAAATTCTGCTTTCGCAGCCTTCATTTTGTTCGGGTGTTAAACGTCTAGCTTTACAATGGACGAGTGGGCATTTTGTCTCAATGTAATGAGTTACAGTGTGCGGTAAGACTTCCTTGTGAAAGGAGGGGACCGATATTGAAGGATATTCCTTCAACAGCCTCAGGAAAGCTTCGTTCTGGTCTACATGTGCTACTTATGGACCTAATGGTGTGCCAGTCCTCACCACCCCACATGCTGCAAGTTGTGTGCTTGGATCTCTGAGACACTGGCCTGACATATCTACTACCAGGCTAAATGCTTGCAGAAAGTCAGTACCCAGTATAGCACTGCTTACGTCAGCCACTATAAAAACGTGGATAAACGATCTACGTAAACCTAAGTTGAGGTGCATGCACCTCTCCCCATAAGTCCGTAATATCGAACCGTTTACAGCTCGCAGTGTAAATTTACAGGGAGGAGACCTTTTGTCAACTGATGTTGCCGGGATAAGGGAAACTTGTGTCCCACTCTCCACTAAAAACGAGATGCCTGTGTCCTATCTACAACATAAAGTAGGCGGCCAGAGAAGGATGCACCGACAGTTGATGCCGTTCTCGTCTGTCTGTTTAGGCTTTTCCCCATCCCTTATAGTTGCAAGGTGGAATACAAGAGTTAGCATTTTCGCCAAATCTCTTGTGCTTCCAACAAATAGCATCTTGCTTGCGTTCCCGGGGTTGGCTGCGACCTCCTCTGCTGCCATGTCCCTGCTTCTGCTTCTGATGTAATGAGAGTCTGGCGATGTCTTCCGCCATTCTGTTCATACGGGCTTTCAACCGTTTTTGGCCCTCTAATAATTTTTCCAGAAGCTCGTCTCTTCTAGAGGTCTGCACGCTGGATACTGCAGACGATTGCGTGGATAATATGTCTGCAATGTGATCTGCCATGACAGCGAGTTGTTCCACAGCGTGGACTCGTCCTAAGCAGCAATAGCCACCTTATACTTCGCTGGGATCCGTTGGAGAAAACTATGTTTAACGATGTTTTTATCCATCGCACTTTCCGCTAATTTTTGTAGCCGTTTTAGAAATTGGGACGGCTTGCTATCGCCCAGGGTCTCTTGTTCCAACAACTGATAAATACGCTTATGTGTAGAAACAGTCACAGCAGTTGTGACTTTCTCCTTAAGCATATCGTACGGCTTCTCCGTAGGTGGAAAGATTATTAGCTCTCTTACCTCAATAATTGTATCCTGAGGTAAAATGGATGCGACGTAACAGAATTTGTCTGCCTGGTTGTCAATCGATTTTTGTTTGAAAAAAAAATCGAGTTGAACAAAAAACAAAGCAGGGTCGTCGCGTACTAATAAGGCATTAAGGTTACAAGTTGTCGCCATTAAAAAAAAAAAAATTATTTATTTTCTTTTACCGCACTGGAAATTACAACAGTCTAGAAGCAGAGAATGGAAAGAAAGAAATAGTAATAATACAACACGGAGTGTAAGGGGGCACAGAGACCGAACGCAACGTACTCGCTCATATCAGCCAATCCCGTATCAGGCGCCGAATATGACCGTGGCAGGAAGACCGACAGCCGTTTTAGGACCGTAATTGTCCTATGAGGAATAATTTAGTTTCGAAAAGAACTTGTTGCATTTGTTGTACACGATTAAAACAAAACCCTAGTTCTATCCTTATTCTATCGACAAAAATATGTAAAGAATAAAAAAAAAATCGTGTTGCTATCTTAATTACGCTACCCTACGAATTTTCATTTAGGGAATAATAATTAGAATTCTAGTAATAAAATTTACATCCTAACTTTTCTTATTGTTCATAAAATATTATTTTACTTTCTTTTTAGTTTTTACAGAACTTATTATCTATGTGCGTATATATATATATATATTCTCGGGGTCACCAATTTGTTAGTTTAAACTAAACAGAAAAATACAAATAAAATACAATAGCTCAATTACATTTACACATTTAGTGTACACTGACAAATATTTAAAGAACAACACAACATAGTACAATTGAAACAGTTCAATAAGACTCACCGGCTGGTGGAATAAGTCCTTGGAGCTCACCTTGTGGTGGAAAAGGGTTCTCTTCCCCTGTAGAGGGGAAATCAACAATTCTGCCCGTGACCAAAAGTAAAAGACACAAGGAGTATATAACGGGCAGATTACTCCTCCCCGGTGTCCTCTAATTTTTGTCCCCTACACGTAATTTATGCTTGTGAAGTGTTTCTCGGTTTCAGATTGATTAATTTTATAATGCAACGCAATACACCCAACACCCTATTGAGCTTTTTTTCTTCTTTATGAAATAAATGAATTAAACAAATTAAAACAATTTTATATTTTACTTTAAATTTGATCATTAATCATGTTTGACAGTATTTTTATTTACAAAAATGTTTAAGTCAAATATTAAATATTTGGAACATTGTAAATCAAATGCATTGTTTTTAAAGATTATTTAACTAATTTATGCAAAGTTTAAATTTTTATTTTTTATGCAAGTAACATAAATTTATATCGTATTTTGATGTTAGCATGATGTATAAGTGGTGTTACTTATAGTTTAAATAAATATTTATCATTAGTACTAACAATGGAAACTTAAGTTTTTAAAAATATTATAAGAAACGTTTTTGGAATAGAAAATTAGACTAAACATTTTCCAATTCCGATACCGATCCCAATACCTCACTAAGGCTCGATATTTCCGATTCCGATTAATCGTTCAAACACTAGATAGGCCACTCCCATACATATAAAGTACATTTATGTGAAACCCACTCGTTTTGGAGTCCATAGGGAACGAACTCTCACACACAGTCACACACACAAAGTATCCTTTATATATATATATATATATATATATAAGTAGAGATACTTAAAACGATATAGTTGTGATTGTTACCGATCTCTTTGTCCTGTTTTCCTGGTTTTCTTCGTTGAGTTGAGTACCAAGCTGTGAGAGCATTGACGAAACGATTATAATATGCAGATAAACAAAAGCGGCAAATAGCAGCGACATCTGACAGTTCGGGCCTGAAAAATAAAGGAAGAATAGTGACGAAACATATAACAGCAATTCTCGTTGGTATTCATTAGAAAGTGTCCGATTATGTGTGGTGAAAACAATAAATGACGGGAATTTAATAGTCCTTGTTTACATTGGTGATCTCTTAAATCAACGCATTTCAGATAAAGCAATTACGTGTTATATTGAAATTATGTATAGTCTTGGGAGATTGTATACCTTGGAAACTATATAAAAATGATTAAACAAAAATCTGTTTAAATTATTTTGTTATTCCTAGGGAAATTATTTTTGGAATAAGTCATTTCATCTTCTGCAATCACTGAATCAACTTGTTTTCTCGAATTTACAATCGTCTTAAGTTTTCGGAGATCATCAGTTGTTTACGATAAAATACTGTTTCGGGGATATAAAAACAAAACAGTATATTAAATCATGGCACAGCAGCAGTACTAATCATACGCCACCTCCTTAAACAAAAGAACAACAAATCTTCCGATATTAGATCCAAGTTTTGGTCTGGATATTTTAGGCTAACCTAAGTTTCCTTATTTGTATAAGGGCAAGGACGTTTTTATGCGGCGTGCAAAATACTTGAAAAAAAGGAGTTTTTTATCAAACATTTTATAAATAAACTAGCAAAGATATCCGTGGGTAGAGCAAAGTCTCGACCTTTGACTTTGACTTTGAAACATGGTGTATACCATCCCTAGGTCGGAGACACTCATTGTGTCAAGTTTGCTCATGATCGGTTCAATGGTGTGAGTTATAGTAGAGTATATATACATAGGTTATGGCCTTGACCTTTTACATTTACCTTTAAAATGGTGTGCACCATCCTTGAATTTTGACCTTAATCATATAGGAATGCTAAATATTTGCATTTCTATGCATTTGCTGGTTGCAAAATTGTATACACGATCCTTAAGTCAGGGACTATCATCATGCCAGGTTTAATCATGATCGGTCCAGTAATGTGAACTGTAAGAGAAGATATATACATAGGCTATGACTTGGACCTTCTATCTTTACCTTGAAAAATGGAGCACAGGATCTCTAGGTTGAGGACCATCATCATGACAGATTTGGTCATGATTGATTCGGTGGTGTCCTCTGTATGACAATTGTACCCAGGCACACACACGAACGAATTCTATTACTTTATATATATATATATATATATATATATATATATATATATATATATATATATATATATAAGTTTCATCCTTAATTTTTATATCTAAATTCAGAAATGTAGCACTTGTTCCGTTGTGTTCACAATTTAATTCTAACTCTTTTGAATATATCAGATGTTTATTTCTTCAAATACTCCGTTCTCCTACCATCATGATAATCATGTTCACGATATATCATTTTTATTTAATAAATATATATATATATATATATATATATATATACTAGCAAAAGTACCCGTCGTTGACTGGGTTCAAAAACAGCCTACAGAAAATAGACTCTGATTTATGAAAGTATGATAGGTTATGAAAAGGAAGGATTGTAAATTTAGGTTGAATTTGGGGGTATCAAAACCAAAGCAAAATATGATGAAAGTAAAAATAAAATTGATAAACCCCATAATTTATTATACGATACCTTTTCATACTGAAACATTTATCGCAATATTATGTGGATCTCTATTAAAAAACCTTGTTAAACTTTGTGACATATTTCAATTCCATGGAGGTCAGATGCGAACGAACACCTCATAATTTTATTATACCATATTTCTTCAAACTGAAACATAATTATCAAAGTATACTTACGCAAATGGATATGAAAAGTCTTTATTAAAGTTTGTGCCTATTTCCATTCTATGGAGACCAGGCGCGAACGCAGACCCCACAATTTTATTATACCATCCCTATTTAAGATAAAACATACTTATCAAAGTATTCTTATGTACATCTATATCAAAAACACTTGTAATCGTTCTTTTTAATTTTTAAATTTTTTATTTCCATACTTTGTGGACCAGACGCGAATGCAGACATTTGTTTTGTTCATTCAATATACACCAGATTGAAAGTATTCAAGAGTGATAACTAATGAATTTAACGAGGTTATTAAGAGTGCTCAGTAAAAAGAATGATATTTTTTATATAAACAAATTTACATGGTCACGACATTGGACATTCTAATGTTTTGGACAAATGGTCCGTTAAAACCACAAGTCCGCGGCAGGCGACTTAAATGGTTGCTTTCCACAGAAAATTTGAGGACTGTTTTTTTTTCTGTTGAAAGCAACCCTTTATTAAGTCACCTGATGAGGACTTGTAGTTTTAACGAACCATTTGTCCAAAACTTTAGCATATCCAGTGTTGCGAGCATGTAAAATTATTTATATATTATTTTGTGTTCTCATTTAAAAAAAAAAAAAGTTTACTTTTTTTAACATGTATATTTAGGCAGCATTCTTTCATTTAGGCCAATTTCATTAAATAATGCAGGCAATTCCTGTCTACATATTTGGGTTTATATCATGTTCAATCTTAATCTGATGCAGCTGCCATAGTCACTGTCGACTCGATTACTTTCGGATTCGTCTCAATCCATCATCAGGGATAATTAATGCCAAACTGACTAAGATATTTATAAAAATGTTCTTTTTTTTTCTCTCTCCATAAACCACATGTTAATAGATATGTTCATTATTCTCTGCCATGAAATTGATTTCATTAATGTTTTTTTAAAACTTTGATTGCGTAATTAACTTTGATTGCGTAATTAACTTTTATTGTGTAATAAACTTTTATTGCGTAATTACCTTTTTTGCGTAATTAACTTTTATTGCGTAATTAACTTTGATTGCGTAATTAACTTTTATTGCGCAATTAACTTTTATTGTGTAATTAACTTTTATTGTGTAATTAACTCTGGTTGCGTAACTAACTTTGATTGCGTAATAAACTTTGATTGCGTAATAAACTTTGATTGCGTAATAAACTTTGAATGTGTAATTAACTTTGATTGCGTAATTAACTTTGATTGTGTAATAAACTTTGAATGCGTAATTAACTTTGATTGCGTAATTAAGCTTTGATTGCGTAATGCTTTTAGTATATGAAGTTTGTTTGTACGAGAATAGTTGTCTACTAAGTTTTTTTTAAATTAGAGGTGGAGACAAAGAATGTTGGTTAGTAAAGTGCTTACCAATGGCGTCGTTTTCAGATGGATGCATGGTTAAGCTCCTCAACAAGGTTGTGGTAGTCAAACCTAAATGCATGTTTCTTTTTTTTTTTTCCCTTCACTGTCAGTGGCAGTCTCCTCATGGACATTTAAACTCAAAGGTTTGTTTTATCCAAATTTGTTAATTTCTAATGCATGATAATTTCTTTACATGTTTTATCTCTTTGTAATCTGCCCTAGCTCCCTTTTGCATCCCGCCTTCAGCCAGAGCATAATTATCCCAATAGACATTGTCACAAACTATGAAATCGTGTGTGCCAAGTTAGATTCTTATTGGATCAACTGTGGTCATTTATGCATTAATACTCTTTGGAAGGTATGAACCCACAAGTTTTCTACACCTACAAGTAAAAAAGAAAAAAGCGACTTGTGTTCCATTGATCGTATACAAGGAATTATTTACAATAGATATTATTTGGTATTAAATAACCTTCAAACGTGTTGATTTGCCGTAAATAAACGAATCCACCTCCCCTATATTTGTCTGCCAATCTCTAAAGCAGTGGCATGCAGAGGTTTAGTGATGCCCTGCTGATACTCAGAACCAACTACTTGATTGTATGCCCCAAATACTTGTGTATAAGTCCTAGTACTGAAAAATATTATGAGAAATTGAGTTTGAATGTGACTTACTGATCCCTCCCTGCTGCGTCACAATTCAAATTAAAGGAGACTCTCGTTCTCAATCTATTTTGCAAACCACTGAGTAGCAGACAGCATCACTTTTGTCTGCATGTAAAAAAAAAAAAAAACTCTTAAAAAATGTCTCTGCTTCTAAGACTTTGTCCAAAATTGAAAATAAAATATTTTGAAAAGTTTCAAATTCTTTTAGTTTCATTTTCAGTTTCTTTTTTTGTTTTCCTTTTCTTTTGAATTTTTTTTTCATTTGTTTTCTTTTTATTTTTTTTTCGTCTGAAATGAAAGAAAAAATGTATCTCAAAATCACTTCAACAGTTCGAACTTACCACCTCGAACTCTCATTCCTGACATTTACTTAGGGCAGATAAATCTGTCACTCGGCTGCTTGTGACGTCATATCCTAGTTTTGGCTAGTGATTGGATGATTCCAAACTTTTTCCCGAGTCCAATACAATTACAAATTCCGATTCTTAAATCAAATATTGATAAAAGTAAATCTAAAAAAACTTATTCTATCGTTATGTCTGAATTAGCTTTTGTTTGTGTTGATCCATTACATTTCTGCTTTGTATTTCCTTCTATAAATTTTCTTGATGTACAAGGTCGACAATGCTTCAAGCAAACTACATTAACCTCTTATATTTAAAGTGCATAACATGAGGAAATTTTTTCTCTCTAAAATATTTGCCCGTGATTGACTGAAAATAATGCGACGAATGAGGATTTATTTCTCTTTTCAAAGTTCGTTATTAATTGACAAAATGTATGAATTTTTTAACAATTTTTTTTTTATTTTTACGTAGGAGACGCTACTTATCAAGGCCCAGAGGCCACTCAAGGATAAGGGTTAAAGCGTGTACAGTAGTCAATGGGACAATATCAAAGTAATCATTAATAGTGTAAATTTGGTAAATTGGATTAAGGGAAACAGCTCATCAAGAACTTGTTTACATTGGACTTGAAGACGACCATATTGAAGTCAGCTGGAAAGCAGGCAAATGGAAGAGAGTTCCACAGATGTGTAATTCTAAGAAAGAAGCTTTGTTCATGGAATGTACGTTTAGGTTTAGGCACAGATAAAGAGTTGGAGAACTTATTGATAGTGTTTTCAGCTATATAAGTGTTTCTCATGAAAGTTTGGCGAGGGGGGACCCTAGATTGGAGCTCAGACGAGCACTTGCCATGAAAATAACGATAAAGCAGAGACGGGCTCGCAATCTCGCAATATCTCTTCTGTTAGAAAGAGGTTGCAGGGAAGAGGAAAGGGCATGTACCTGGCTCTTATATAGATAGAGAATTACATCAGCAGTGATCGATCTACTGGATCGATAGAAGGATCCCACCATTTTTTCAGAAACCTTGCTGATGTTTGATGTACGGGTTCCATTTCAGATCAGGAGTAAAGGTCAAACCCAGAAGCTTGTTAAAACATGGAGCCTCCTTTAAGATATCAATTCAAAATATGAGACCTCCCCAAGACGAGAGCCATTCATTTTCACTGATGCCAGATGGGGATTAGAGCATTGATGATGTAAAAATAAAAGCTTGGTTTTAGATGCATTAAAAGTAACCAGACACTTCTTTTCCCATTGTGCCTCGTGCTCAAGATAAAAGGAGAGAGAATCAGAACTTTGTCATTTACAGCCTTTGATGTGCTGCCATAGCTGATAGTGTTGTCAGCGTAAATGTCTACAATTTGGACGTCCATTGATGTAGATCAGGAAGAGAGTAGAACCCAGGATGAACCCCCTGAGGGACTCCAGCATTAATATTATGAGCTGATTTCTGCCCATCAACCACTACTCTTATGTATGAACCTATCAGAGAGAAATGATTTAATAATTGAGAAGACATTTCTAGCTATACCATTAATGGAGATTTTATGAAGTAGACCTTTATGTCATACCCTATCAAAGGCCCTTGATATGTCAAGAGCAATTGCCCTAGAAAGGAAACCTCTGAGAGACTCACTAATCCTATGAGATATAACCATTAGCACATCTGCTGTAGATCTAGCAGAATGGAAACCATAGTGCATGCCACTAAGGTTAGTTTTGCTGAGGTGGTTGACTACTTCTCTATTTAACAGATTCCAGTAACTTATTCATGACGCACAGGACTTATTGGTCTGTACTGAAAGAGAGATGATAGATCTGAATTCTTAAATGCAGGGCATACTGATGAGATTTTTCAGGATGTTCGGAAGCAATTCTACTCAAGACAGCGCTTAAACAGTTTTGTTTGGTTAAAGCTTTTTCAGCATTTGATTGGGATGCTTTACTGGAATCAAGGTTTTTGATTAGCTTGGCGACATCATGCACATATATGTGTATGTCATATAGCGTGTTTTTTGATACAGGAGGAAATACAGCAAAAATCTTGGTTTTGTTTGATGCTGACGAGATGACCTCAGGTCCATTGATGATGGTTGAGATAGAGCACACGCTTTTGTTCAGGATCCTGTTTGCTATTTGCCAAAACTGGTGGGAACCAAGCCGCTGCTCAGCTACTTTAGATTTGACGGACTGAGCATATAGCTCTCTTGCATTTTTCATTACTCTTTTTTTTTACAGTGGTTACTGGCAGTCTTGAAAGTGGCTTTAGTCTCGTTAGATCTGTAATGATGAAAGCAATGGAAGAATTTATTTTTTTAGCACAATGGCAGCAGCACGTTCTGGAGAGAACCACAGCTTGTTGTTAGGTTTTTGCTGGAATTTTTCCGAGGGTATGAAACTGTCTATACCTACAATTAACCATTCCGTCAGGTCTGACACTATAGAGGACACATCCTTTTTAAACATGGAACACACAGGTAGATCTGATGTAAATGTACAAAAGCTATCCCAATTAGCCATAGTATCGATACTGTACAATGGAGAGGTATGTCTGAAGACTTATTACATTTTGTTTTTATCTTAACTAATAAAACCGAGTGGTTGGAAGCTCACAGGGAGGACAGTACGGAAGATGAACATAGCTCAGGGCAAGTTGTGAGGAAAAGGTTTAGGAAACTTGCATACTGACCATTAGTATCAGGCACACAGATGGGTTCACGAACAATCTGAGTGAGGTCATAAGCAATAGAGAAATCATGACAGAACTTTCCCCTAATCATCTGTCTTGTTTGAGTAGGCTTACCATTCCGCATTGTAAACATTGAAGTCTCCACAGACGTGAATGTTAGCCAAAGGATGAGCAGACAGGATGTGGTCAATTTTCTCAGATATGCTCTTAAAGATATTAACTCCGCTGTTGTGGGGTTAATAGAGGGCAAATATAAACGCAAAAGTGTGAACGAGTGCAACTTGGAACCACATTTAAGTCATTTAGTGTCTTCTCTGGAGATGCCTCTACCACATGGAAAGCCATCTTTAATGTAGGCACATATTCCATGACTATGGCGATCTTGGGGGGGGGTCAATATTTGATTATATACATATGTATTATATACTGCACTGTATTTTGTTACTAATTTTTAATGCCGTATCCCGGGGTTCTACTATAGTATTATATATATATATATATATATATATATATATATCCACCTCGTTAATAATCCAATTTACCAAATTTCCATTACTAACGATTACTACAATATTATCCCATTAACTACTGTACACTCTATAACTCTTATCCTCGAGTGGCCTCTGGGCCTTGATAAGGGGTGACTGCTATGTAAAAGAATATATAGTAAGTTATAAAATGTATATGCTGATTAAGCTACACAGAATATTCCGCGTTTCATCTACGCTAGGATTCATCAGGCTTATTTACGCATAAATTTATACTTTCGTATATTAATTTATGTGATTAAATGAAGTAGTTATATATTGAAATTAGGCTAACATTTTTCCAATTCCAATGATCCAAAATGTTGTTTGTTTTTTGTTTTTGTTTTCTTCACATTAGTTTTGGCATTGGGCATTCCATGACAACATTCTAATCTTATGGAATTTTCCACTTCTTCGATTAACTTAAACTGATGTGAAAAAATGCCGTTATTAATATTATTTTTACACATCTGCATCTAATTATTCTACACCATCAGGTGTTTCCTTTTTTGACTTATTGGGGTTGGAAGAAATTATGAAGGTCATTTCTTATTGATCGCTTCCATCTAGATTATCAGCATTTGTGTAGCATCTTCATTTGAACGAGTTGTACGAGTGTAACAAATATTTTCTCCAAGATCACTTGCTAGGAAGTCTTGTGGTGATGGAGCAAAGAGACCAAGGAATAAATGGCCATGATTAGCATGCACCAGATGCAAGGAAACAGTAGTCGCACATGGGTGTGAACCTGGAACCGTGTGATTACAAGGCAAAAGCGATCTTGCAAATTAATTGGTGTTCAGACTTAAAACTGAATATAAATTAAGAATGTGTGTGTAAATATTCAACTGATAAACTCTTCATGTCAGAAGCAGAGATTCATCTCTGAATTCGTGGAAAAAGTGCATGGAGAATAGTGGTGACTATGTAGAAAAATAAATTTTGGTTTTAATGAATTTTAATCTTCGTATTCTAAGTGACGACGATCTTTTCGAGGCTGAGGTTTAATCCTTGCCGCAGGCGATAATAACTAAGCATAATCTAAGTTAACACTTGTTAGAAATGAGAGAAATGTCGATTAAATAAAATGTTTAGTTCGAAATACAAGTTACTGAGATTTGATTTTGTTTCAGGAGGATTGTTGTGCCAGGTTAAGCAGATGTTACGTAGCAGGGTCTCTCTCTCTCATACATATATATATATATATATATATATATATATATATATATATATATATATATATATATATATATATATATATGCAAAGAGAGTATTCATTCATTTAATTGGCAAAGAATAAACGCACAAATGATTGCCATTTACAAAAAAAAAAGTGAGAATTTGGGGGGGGGGCTATTAACAAAGAGAAACTATACAAGGGGAAAACTGGGGGTCCGAGACCAGCGTCTGTCCAGGGAGGTCTTGAAGCCGAGTAGCTAGTTTGATGGAGATACCACTCGAACAGAGAATGTTGCTTGATGTCGAAGCCTTCAGATCCATCGAAGGTTAACGACCACGGAGCCTGTGTCTTAGGACAGAGTGGAAGAACACATCCTGGTTCAAGCCGCACCATCCATGAAAGCCCAAATATGACAGCAATGCTCCATACATGGCCGAATGGTGGCCTTATAGAGGCACAGGATACTTTTGGTTGTTAGTAGTTTTCTAGCACGGTAGAGAGCCCACCTTCCTTGCAGCGGCCCTGGCAATGCCCTCGATGTAATTGTTTCAACTCATGTTTCCTGTGAACTTTAGGCCAAGGAGCTTTAGAGACGTACTCTCAGATAAAGAGTCGTTGGCAATTGCAATAGGTGGTAGAGAAGGTTTCTTCTAATTATTGAATGAAACTGGTTTAGTCTTGGCGGCATTGAACGTGACTATCAATTTTTGTTCCCATTCCACTACAGATTGGAGGCCATCCTCTAGTGTTTCTGTCATTTCTTTAGATATGTGTTCATTTATTTTCCTGTCGTGCCTGTTATAGAGTGTAGCATATATACTCATCTCAGAGGAAATTTTGTCGGGGAGGTCATTTATGGATATAAGGAACAGTAGAGGTCCAAGGATAGATCTTTGGGGCACTCCCGCATTTATATCATATTGTTTAGATGTACGACCCTCGAGGACAACCTGGATTTTTCTCTTATCTAAGAAGGATTTAATTATGTTAAGTATGCTACCAGTGATACCGTATGATCTAATCTCCCTGAGGAGACCCTCATGCCATACCCTGTCAAAAGCCTTAGATATATCTAGAGCTACCGCTCTGCTATCCACCGCTTTGTCCAGTGAATGGTATATACGTTCAGAGATTACAGTTAGGAGGTCTGCTGTGGAACGGGCTTGTCTAAATCCATATTATTGGTCAGTCAGAAGCTTAGCATCTGTAAGGTGATGGACTAGAGCATGGTTAATTAAGGTCTCAAATATTTTGGCAAAAAGTGGGAGGAGGCTAATAGGGCGATAATTTAATGGGTCAGTTCTTTCACCAGAATTCTTGAATACTGGTACCACAGAAGCAGTTTTCCAATAGCCCGGAAAGCAAGATTCATTAAGGCATGTGTTGTTGAGTTTGGAGAGAACTGGAGCTACTTCGGCTGAGCACTTTTTTAATAGCACAGCTGGGATGAGATCAGGTCCACATGCTTTTGAAGTGTCAAGGTTTTTTTATAATAGCATGCACCTGAGCAGTTGTGATTTTAAGATCGTCTAGCCTGGCGTCTGTCCGCATAGGAAATTCAGGTGGGGGTGGTTGGAAGGGTCCAGTGTGGAGTTTGAGGCAAACCGACTGGCAAGCATGTTAGCCTTTTCGGTTGCTGAGCAAAGAACCTCGTGATTTTTGGTTAGTGGGGGAATTGTTGATTGCCCATTATTTACTACACTGTTGTAGATTTTCCAGAAGTCACGAGTTCCTAGTTTTTGGTGCTTCGATGCGTTTTTTAGTGGTTTCCATAAATTCTCTCTTAGCTGTCGCTATTTCTTTCTTAACGTTACTTCTAGCTTCTATGTACTTCTGTCTGTTTGAACTGGACTTATGTCGGTTAAATCTGCGGTATGCATGCTGCCTTTGAGCAATGGCAGTTGCGCAAGTCGAAGTAAATCATTGGGGAGAGTGGGGCTTGCTATAAAATTTCCGCATGGGAGCATGCGCTTCGATTGCAGTTTTGAACCATTCAGTCGTCTCGTTTGCACACTGTTCAGCAGGAAGAGAAAAATATTTCCCCATGGGGCATCTCTGATAAGATCTCTGATGGCTTCCCAGTCAGCCTTTTTATAATATCTCGTTGTTTTGAGGACTGGCTCTTCAGTTTTGGGTCTAGAGTTTAGGGCGATTTCAACCATTATCACTGCATGATCAGCGTTCCCAAGTGGGCTGTCGGCATTCGTTATACAATCATCAGGAACTGTGGCCAAAAACAGATCTAAAAGTGATGCGTGTTGTTCTTCTTGGTCAGGGAAACGGGTTGGAAAAGTAACAATTTGTGATAGGGAATGAGATATAGAGAAGCTATGAGTTGTGCTGCCGGCTGCATCTGTCTAAGTAGAGAATCCAGGCCAGCTTTTGATGCACATTAAAGTCACCAAACACATGTACTTGTGCGCTAGTGCCGATGGAGAGTGCTGTGTCTATGCTGTCAGAGACTTTGTTTATTATGGTGCACTTGGGTCGAGGGAGAGTAGTAGAGAAAGTAAAAGTAGCTAATGTTGTGTTGCATGATTAGTCTAAAGCATATAAAGGCTTGATCATCCGATTATAGGTGTGTTTCTCTAGTCAAGGGAAAGGTATTACGAATGTAAACTCCAAGTCCGTGCATGTGTCTGTCCTTACGGCAGAGTGGGAGATATCCAGGCATGTTAAATAGTTAGAGGGGATGGAGGAGTGTAGGTTAGTCTCACTTAGTTCTAAGATATCCGGGGTATTTGTTAGGAGAAATGCTTCAACATCAGCTAAATTAATTCTAAGCCCACGGATATTTGTGAATGCAAGCTTCAAGGGAGGAGGCAAGTTGGACTTGTTTGACCCTAAGCCAGGTTTAAGCTTATTTTTAGATTGTACTGTCATCATATTTTTTACGAGTTTCAGTTAGGTAAGGGGGAGCTGAACAGGAGGTTATGCAGAGTATCACACATGCATCACAAGTAGACCAACAGCTGACCCTTCTTCACCTAGGACAGTGGCCTCAGGAAAGCCCACCGGAGAAGAGTGCAGGGTCCCTTTCCATGCGCGACATGGCACTACAAACATCCCGATATTATACAACTGTTGATGGAGCAGCCGCTCTAAGCGCTAGCAAAGAGTTAGGGCTCCTGTACTACCAGTCGGAAACAGCAGCCAGTAACTGTCAATCCGGTACCCTCAACCCATCAGAGGAAGGTCAACCCAATCTAATTGCTACTCTCAAGTGCCCAGTTTTAGGGGTGGGCGTGTCGGGAGTTGGAAAACCGCGTTCATTGCCCTAGACAAGAAACAAGATCTACCACTGGGTGTTTATGTCGAATCATTGTGATAGTGTCTTTGCGCCTGACTAATAAGCAAAGAAGGGGCATGGAAGCCGGGCGATAGACAGAACATATCTACTCCTTAAGCAATTTAGGTTTGCAAACCGGTAATTTGTTGTAGTCACTAGCTCTAGGAAGGTTGTCATCCGATACTGGAGAGGCCTCCCTCCCCTTTGGTTTAGTTCCAGAGTTTTCCTTCTCCTAGACGGATGATCTGGAAAGATCTACTGGGTCCGTCAGCACTGAGAGGGTTTGCTCCGCGCCTGGGTTCTAATCTAGGTATTTCTGTGACTCCGCGTGGTTAGTTAATGTTACTGGGTTAGTTTGTAGAGGTTATATATCTAATGAATAGTTACACTCCTCAAAGTGAATTAGGGGCATTGCTATTTCATTGTTACTGGATAAAGGGGGTGAGTAGAGTCATGCAGTGTAAGCAACTATGATTGTAAGAAGGCTTGTTACAAAGGAGATAATGTGATTTGATGCTTTCCCTTTATATATACTTTTTATTTTATTCATGTTAGCTTGGGTCTAGGATAACATTAAAGTGTGAGTAGGTGTTAAGAATTGAACTACGAGTTATGCCCAAACTATATTTTAGATGTCAGGAGGGCTTGAGATGCAAGTGCAATATAGTACGGATACAACAGTAAGTTTTGAGTCATGTGTAATTAGGTAAATAGATATATGGTCAAGTTTGATAGAAAGAGTAGAATTCATTAGCGTCATTTGAACGGTGGACGAAGAATGCACACCTCGAAGATGAAACCTTAAGCTAAGTACATTTGTATGCTCACTTTTTTTAAAGTCAATCAAATCTAACCCTCTTTTTTCGTTTGTGCTCATATCATTCTATGTAGTTTTATTTTATTTTTATTTCTCACACATCTTAACCATTCTTAATTCACTTATTTTAAAACAATTTCCTGACTAATTTCTTTCTTTCTTTCTTTTTACCATGTCACATCGAGGTAGTAGTGGGGGGGAGAAATCCTTATTAGCTTATTTAGATGACAGAAGAACTTTATTTAAGTACGATACTTAATGTTAACAGCCATGGTAAGATGCAAAAAAATAAAATAAATATAAATAAAAAAAATTAAAAATTTAGAAAATTAAAAATAAGTGCCCCCCAATTTAACTTTCACTATATTCGTAACTGAAATATGCAGTATCTTAGCTGTGATACTAGGACTATTTTTCCTGAGTGGATGCTATGCTCTGTGCCTAACCTTAATGTCTGCCTATAAATACAGAATACGAATTCCGAATCGCCATGAACTAGGTCTAGGAAATGGGAAAAAACACCTAACGGCTAGCTACGAAATCCCAATATACATCTTACCTTCAAGACGACTACGTCTGTCTAAACTGCATGCGCAAAAAAACCTTACCTGAAACTGTAAATCCTAATGGCGATCTGTTATTTGTAAGTTAATAACCCCTGTCTCTTGGACTCTAACAATCTGCTCCTTCCCACCAAACCGCCACTTAACTCCTACATTGGACAGCGTTTGTAGTGGAATCTTTAACTTCCAGCCCCTAACCCTAACATGCTAACTGCTTAATCACTAAATATCTATACAATTCTACCTCTTAGACATGCATTGGAGTTCATTCCTATTCCAGTTAGGTACTTAACAGCCAAAGTATGACTCGAAGGCAAAGCGCACTGCATTACATAACTGTCTCCTCCTAGATAGCTTTGCAACGATTTATACGAAACTGAACCAATGCTCCTTGTTATGCTAAATGGCCATGACTCCTACTTTAAAGCTGAAATGATCTTCCTCAATAATAGAAACACACTTTGTACCTTCAACTTTATTCGCATCAACGTTATATAGGCACATGAATTTTTGGCAACAGCAACGGATGACCACAGGTAAGAAATACTTTTAAAATAACATTAATTGGTTAGCCTAATTTATCTGGATAAAATAATTAGATCCAGTATCATTTTTTTTATTTGTGTTGAAAATGAGATGGTGTTGGATCAACATAGCTGAGGAGCCATGATTTAGCACGCTGTTTTATTTTAAATCTGCGAAACAGTATTTCACTGTTTCATGTAAGTAAAACGGTTCAAAGATGAAGGAAGTTAATTGTATCGCTTACAAAATAATTTTCGAACGAAGGATATTTTCATAATTTAAAAAGCTTTAAAGAAACTTCCAAGACATGTATATATATATATATATATATATATATATATATATATATATATATATATATATATATATATATATATGGATATATATATATATATATATAAATGTATATATATATGTATATATATATGTGTGTGTGTGTGTGTGTATGTATATATATATATATTTTACACAGTGATCACCACTTATCAAGGCCCGGAAGCCACTCAGAGATAAGGGATATTGCAAGTGCATTACGGTAGTGTGGAGATTTGATGAAGTGTTTACTTAAGAGGGCGGTTCATTAGGAATTTGTTAACGTTGGACTTGAACACATCCAAGTTGTAGTTCGGTGGGAAGCAGGCAGACGGAACAGAGTTCCACAGGCGTGCAGTTCTAAGAAAGAAGCTTTGTTCATAGAATCCACGTTTTGACTTAGGCACAGATAAAGAGTGGGGGAAATTTTTCACAGTGGATTCAGCTAGACGGGTCTTTTTCGTGAAAGATTGGCGAGGGGGGGACCAGAGATTGAGTTCAGATGAGCACCTGCCATGGAAATAACGATAAAACAAGGATAGGCTCGCAACGTCTCTTCTGTGGGAGAGAGGTTGCAGGGTAGAGAAAAGGGCATCCCCCACTAAACCACGAAATTTATTTTGTACTCTGTCAAGGCAGGATAGGCTGTTTTTAGCAGATCCTGCCAAGATATGGCAACAGTATTCCATCCTTGGACGTACTTGTCTTTTATATAGATAGAGAATTGCATCAGTAGTGAGATATCTTCTGGAGCGGTAGAAGGATCCCACCATCTTTCCAGCGACCTTGGCAACATACTTGATTTACGTGTTCCATTTCAGATCAGGAGTAAAGGTCAAACCCAGAAGCTTGTCAAAACACGGGACCTCACCCAGACGAGAGCCATCCATTTCAATTGATGCCAGATGGGGATCAGAGCGTTGATGATGTAAGGATAGGAGTTTGGTTTTGGATGCATTAAAGGTAACCAGCCACGTCTTCCCCCACTGAACCACGCGCTCGATATCAGAGAAGAGAGAATCAGAGAGAACTTTGTCATTTACAGCCTTTGATGTGTTGCCGTAGATGGTCGTGTCACCAGCATAGATGTCAACGAATGATTTAAGTATGTGTTTAGGGATGTCATTGATGTAGATAAGGAAGAGAGTTGGGCCAAGGATTGACCCTTGAAGGACCCCAGCATTAATACTGCAGGCCTCCGATTTTTGTCCATCGACCACTACTCTTATGAGCATATCGGAGAGAAATGATTTAATGATTGAAAAAAACATTTCCAGTTATACCGTAGCTGGAAATCTTGTGAAGTAGACCCTCATGCCATACCTTGTCGAAGGCCTCTGATATGTCAAGAGCAATGGCCCTTGAAAGAAAGCCTTTGTCAAGATATTCACTAATCCTGTAGGATATAACCGTCAGCACATCTGCGGTAGATCTTGCAGAGCGGAAACCATATTGTGTGTCACTAAGAAGGTTGTTTCTGCTGAGGTGGTTGACTATTTCTCTATTTAATATAGATTCCAGCAACTTACTCAGAACACACAAGAGACATTGGTCTGTACTGGGAGGGAGATAACTTATCACATAAATTCTTAAATACGGGGCAAACTGACGAGGTCTTCCAGGGAGTCGGAAAGCACTTCTCCTTAAGGCAGCGCTTAAACAGTTTCGTAAGTATGGGAGAGAGTTCTGGTTGAAGCTTTTTTAACACTATAATTGGGATGCCATCAGGGCCAGTTGCTTTACTGGAATCAACGTCCTTGATTAGTTTGGTGACCTCATGCACGGATATTTGTATGTTACCTAGCTTGTTCTGTGTTATAGGAGGAAATATATATATATATATATATATATATATATATATATATATATAATTATGTAATTAATAGGGGAAGTTTACTAAGTAAATTCAAAAGTTAGATTCAGTCCAACAAACGTATTAATGGGTATAGTATCTGATGTTGAATGGGCTGGTAAACAGCAAAACAAAATAAACCAAATACAATACGTAAAAGTCCAGCTAGAATTAATCACTGACAACTTTCTCTCTCAACTTCCAGCACGTCTCTGCCAACTGCCTCTGCCAACAGACATTTTATCAGAAAACTGAACCCATTTCATGTGCATATGTGTGCAGTGGAAAATGAGATCTGGTGAGATTCCACGAGACTACACCTTATAAATACATGGCTGCCATCTTTAATTTCTCTTTCTCTCAGATCCCATCCGAAGGTAAGTTCTATGACCGCAAGACACACACACACACACACACACACACACACACACACACACACACACACACACACACGGGGGCGCTTTCCTCTTTGATTATTACATTCAACTCTACAGTATCCCGACAAAGTAAAAATAAAAGGCTCGATGTTACAGTAAGAAAAAATATTGATTCTACTGCACTGCGAATACTACTAAAATAATCTTTAAATCATTGGAATTACCTTATTCTATAACTCTATTGTATTAATTATTAATACAGATTTCAGTGCAATTTTTCAACATCTACAAAAAACATAGCTGTCTCTTTTCGACTTGAGATCTTAATCTGTAACATAAGACATCATGAAACAAATTTATGAAAAGTTTTAAATACTTGAAGCTATCAACATAAAAGTCCCTAAACCTGGTATAAACAATATATCGCCTATCAAAGCAGTAATAATATTTTAAATGACTGTCGTATCTACAATCCTATTTCCATGCGATTCAAATTATCCAG
The DNA here is from genome assembly GCF_053919585.1 of Euprymna scolopes. Taxonomy (NCBI): domain Eukaryota; kingdom Metazoa; phylum Mollusca; class Cephalopoda; order Sepiida; family Sepiolidae; genus Euprymna; species Euprymna scolopes. The sequence goes on along the minus strand of NC_136487.1, from coordinate 177,251,287 downwards.
CCCAGATATTGGCTCGCTAATGACCCCAGAACACCCGGTACCTGCTGTCTACGAATCTTGACAAAGTTTCCCAGGCTAGTTTTTCTCAGCTCATTATTTGACTCTCATCCGAAGATCATTCGAAAACAAATCGAAAAAGTTCTGTGATGCCTATTGGACATATATTAACAATTATGATTTTGAATCTTGCTGCCACATCTGGGCTTGTGCATCTGCCACTAGTTTCTCGCTCTCAGAGAGGGTTCAAAAATTAATTTCTCATGTAATACGTCCCACACTATCAAAAAAACTCAACCCTCTGTCCCATCGCCGAAATTTTGCATTGTTATGCCCGTTTTACAAGTGTTTTAATGAAATATGCTCCGACGATCTCAAAGCACTTGTACTCAATCGACGTAAATACTGGCGACTAATCCATAAGTTCAAGTGTAGTGTGAACAGATACCTCGTTGATCAACTCCCTATATAGTATCCCGGTATATCTTGTTCCAAATAGTAGTCCCTTGTATTCAAGTGATATTGTCACTTGTTTGAGGATGAAAAAAAACTTTTACAAAAAAAAAGAAACACTCACATACATATATGCAACAAAATAATAGCAAATGTTGCGAAAAGTATTTTCTCTTACCTTTCATTTTTTAAATTCTTGACAATATTTTCTCTCGCAGAGTTTCTTGGTAGACACTGTCTGAATATCGTCTGAAAAGTGTCTTTCTGGATACGCAAAATGTTGTTGATCTCCTTCGTCTTAGCTTTGAACTGATCTTTACGGTTTAAATAGCAAATTTAAAGCCTTTTCTCTTCTGAAACGAGGCTAACATTTGAAAAAAAAAGAACTTAAAAGTAATAAATATTCAGACGGAATTCTAAAGGTGAGACAATAACTTATAGACATCAAAGCGAGCGGGTGGATATCACACGAATAATGGGCGTGTCATCGTGAAATCAATTTCATGACGTGATGTGTTGCTTTGTCTTATGTTATTTGACTGGTGCAACATTTTCTCAGTTTCCTTTATTATCAGTTTTGATTTACATAAAGCGTTATTCATATTATTGAAGTCAGTGTGTTTTAAAAGTATATTTTATCTGTAATATCTGTATTATCTGTAATAACGTTGTGCGTTCCAGCTCCGTTAGCGCGGTTATGTGTGCCTCCATACGTATATATTATTTTATGTATCTACATAAAAATTTACAATCTTTTATGAATCGATTTTCTGTATGAACTTCAATAATACTTAATACGTGAGTACAGATAAATAGTAAGTTATGAAAATATATATAGCAGCTAACTCAGAATCTTCTGCCTTTCATCATGCAAATAGCCTGACGAATCGTTCAGTATATATATATATATATATATATATATATATATATATATATAAATATATATATATATATATATATATATATATATATACTGAAATTCTGGATTACATTATGTAGAATTATGACAGGGTTTCTTGTTTGACAAAGGAGTAGAAATATTTTTTCCCTTAATCCATAGATTTTCAATGAGTGACTCATCTCGTCGGAGGAAATATTATTAGCAAAATAGATGTGGGTAATTATAAATTTTGCTTATTAGAACATATTTTGAAAATTAAAGTTGAAATGAAGGTCTAAAAAGGATAATCTATGGTTAAAATAAATAAATTTTGTAGTAATCTTATATAATTTAATACAGAATTTCCGTTTATATTATTATTCTATCTCGTATATTGAGGTTTCCCTATCTGCTTGGGGTTGTCTTATAAATATTGATACTAATATTTATTTGGACTTTAGGTTACAATATTATACAATGTGTAATACTATGGCATTTCAGTATCTTATATATATTTTAAAAAAAGTACCATATGCACCGAACTCTAGCATTGACTCATCATTTGGAGTTGTGCTCATTCGGACTTTAATCTGAAGATCTCGGGGATCATTCCCGTTCGTTTGAAGATACCTTCTCTTTGTAAACAGAAGAAATTCTCTTAAAGTTGAACGAGATTAGCCTCTATGAGATTCTATCATAGTACATAGATCACACGTATCTTTATTTTAAATATAGTGTTTTCCCGGGTTTTTTTTGGGGGGGGGTTACATTTTTTCTCCCCATTAATACATTATAACGCCATTTTATTTAAAAAGTATATTTTCCCTCGTAGGTTTCTCTTGCTTTTATAATTAAAAAAATTCCTCGATCAACTTTAAAAGAGTGAAGCAAGTCCATTCTACTGCAGATATTCGAACTGTAATCACTGAACATTTATACCAAGCACTGGATAAGGCAGGGGAGGTGAGGGTAGTAGCCCTAGATATATCTAAGGCTTTTGACAGGATATGGCACGATGGTCTTCTCATGAAAATAAAATCGTATGGTATTACTGGACGAATGTTTAGCATGATTAGACCCTTCTCAAATGAGAAAAGAATCCAAGTTGTCCTCGATGGGCGTATGTCAAAAAAGTTTGATATAAATGCGGGTGTACCTCAGGGATCGATCCTTGGACCTTTATTATTTCTGATATTCATAAATGACTTACCTGATAAAATTGTCTCTGAGATGGGTATATTTGCCGACGATACTACGCTCTATAGCAGGCATGTGAGGAAAACTAATGAGCACATATCTAAGATAAAGGCCGAAACCCTAGAAGAATGTAATGGAATGGGGTCATAAATGGATGGTAATGTTCAACGCTACCCGGACAAAACTAGTTTCCTTTAATAATTACATGAAACCTTACCAACCACCAATAGCTATGGCTAGAGATATTTTACCTGAGAGCACTTCGTTCAAACTCCTTGGAAACACAGGAAACATGAGTTGGAATAGATACATTGAGATCATTGTTAGGCTGCTGCAAAGAAGGCAGGCTCTATCTCTATCGTGCTAGGAAGTTACATCTGAAAGTATGCTGTACCTCTACAAAGTCACCATTCGCCAATGTATGGAGTACTATTATCACATTTGGGCTGGTGCATCTGCTACTAGTCTCTCACTCCTGGACAGGGTCCAAAAGTAAGTCGCCAACCTAATAGGTCCTGAATTGTCATCTAAACTTCAACCCTTCGCCCACCGATGAAATGTCGCATCCCCCTGTCTATTTTACAAGTACTTTAATGGCGGATGCTCTGACAAACTACAAGTACTTGTACCCCCTCGACGAAAATACCCCTCAACAAACCCGACAAGCAGCAAAGTCCCATCCCTACACGGTTGAGATCCCAATATGTAAGAAATCCTTTTACTCTAATAGCTTCCTTCCCAGACCGGCAGGACTTTGGAATTCTCTTTCGATTTCCTGCTTCCCCAACTGTACTGACATGCAGAAGTTCAAGTGTAATGTGAATAGACATATTGCTGCTAAACTCTCTACATAGTACCCATGGAACTTAGGTCCATGGTAGTAAACCCTGCATCAAAGTGACAATATGTCTTGTAAGGGGTAAAAATGTAATAAAAACTAAATAAATAAATAAATAAACCGGTCAATTGACCTCTTATTTTTTCCATACTGTCAATCAAAAATATCAAAACATGTCTTCCCTTTTTAATTGCAGTATATAAATTATGTACCTGACAATATATATATATATATATATATATGTGTGTGTGTGTGTGTGTTGTTAAATTAAATTAAAAGATTAAAAGTATCCAAAATTAAAAAAAAAACAATGAATTTAACAAGTTAGTGATAGTGCTAAATAAGAAGAGCAAGATAAGTATTTCTTTCGTTTTAAGTAAACAAATTACTTGGTTCTGACAATAACAAAGCTACTATTTCGGTCAAATAATGACTTTCAAATAACTTAAACTTTAAATTTCATTGAGTTATTAAATACATGTCACTATGAAATCGAAAGTTTAGGTTACTTGATAAAGGTCATTATTTGACAAAAACAGTAGCTTTCTTATTGTCATAACCTTAAAATTTGTTTACCTAAAATTAAATAAAAATACACACACACACACACACACACACACACACACACACACACACACACATATATATATATATATATATATATATATATATATATATATATATATATATATATGCATGATGAGAATAATGGGAATAGTGTTCCGACGAAAAAAGAGATAAAACGTTATGAGTTAATCATCGTTTCGTCTTTATTTCGAGTCTTCCTCTGGATGAATGAAATTAAGAAAAAAACAAACAAACAAACAAAAAATACTAGTACAAATAGCTCAAAATTTTCTTGTGTAAAATGTGACGCTATATGGGCTGGTGCATCTGCTACTAGTCTCTCACACTTGCACAGTGTTCAAAAGAGCGTCGCTAACCTAATAGGTCCCGAACTGTCAGCTAAGCTTCAGCCTCTGTCCTATCGACGAAATGTTGCATCTCTTTGCCTGTTATACAAATATTTTCCTGGTTGATGCTTCGGCGAATTACAATCACTTGTACACCCTCGATGTAAGTACCCCCGACAAACCCTCAAGCAGCAAAATCTCACTCCTACATAGCGGAGATCCCCAGATGCCAGAAAGCCTTTTACTCTTACAGTTTCTTCCCCATACTTGCCAAATTTTGGAATTCCCTTCCGGGTTCTTGCTTCCCCAACTCTACTGACATGCAGAAGGTCAAATGTAATGTAAATGACAAAGTTCTCTCTGATTCTCACTCCTGTGATCTCGAGCGCGTGGTTCAGTGGGGAAAGATGTGGCTGGTTACCTTTAATGCATCCAAAACCAAACTCCTATCCTTACATCATCAACGCTCTGATCCCCATCTGGCATCAATTGTGATGGATGGCTCTCGTCTGGGTGAGGCCCCATGTTTTGACAAGCTTCTGGGTTTGACCTTTACTCCTGATCTGAAATGGAACACGTACATCAAGTATGTTGCCAAGGTCGCTGGAAAGATGGTGGGATCCTTCTACCGCTCCAGAAGATGTCTCACTACTGATGCAATTCTCTATCTATATAAAAGCCAAGTACGTCCAAGGATGGAATACTGTTGCCATATCTTGGTAGGAGCTGCTAAAAACAGCCTATCCTGCCTTGACAGAGTACAAAATAGACTTCGTGGCTTAGTGGGGGATGCCCTTTTCTCTACCCTGCAATCTCTCTCCCACAGAAGAGACGTTGCGAGCCTATCCTTGTTTTATCATTAGTCCCATGGCAGGTGCTCGTCTGAACTCCAATCACTGGTCACCCCTCGCCAATCTTTCACAAAAAACACTCGTCTAGCTGAATCCGCTGTGAAAAATTTCCCCCACTCTATATCTGTGCCTAAATCAAAACGCGGATTCCAAGAACAAAGCTTCTTTCTTAGAACTGCACGCCTGTGGAACTCTGTTCCGTCTTCCTGCTTCCCACCGGACCAAAACTTGGATGTGTTCAAGTCCAACGTTAACAAGTTCCTGATGAACCGCCCCCTAAAGTAAACACTTCATCAAATCTCCACACTAACGTAATGTACTTGCAATAACTCTTATCCCTGAGTGGCTTTGATAAGTGGTGATCACTGTGTAAAAAAAAAAACAAAACAAACATCTTGCTGTTTAGAATAGTGTCCTTGCAATTATGTCCGGATAGTAGCCACCTACATCAAAGTGGCACAATGCCTGGGGTTAAAATACAATAATATATATATATGTATATATATATATGTTTAAAGAAAAAATAGAAAAAACCGAATGAAATTATTAAAAAATCAACGTTTCGTCCTTGTCTCAGAGGACATCTTCAGGATAATTGAAATATATATATAGACATCAAACAACCTTCCCATACGCACACATATTCGTCCTTTCCCGACATGGGTTGGATTTTAAAAAACTGTCTTTTTTCGCACGATCTATGACTTTTTCTTTTATCACATTTTTATTTCAATTATCCTGAAGATGTCCTCTGAGACAAGGACGAAACGTTGATTTTTTAATAATTTCATTCGGTTTTTTCTATTTTTTCTTTAAACATAACGTCAACCACCGCTGGTACATTTTTTCATTCCATATATATATATATATATATATATATATATATATATATATATATATATATATATATATAGATATATAGATATAGATATATAGATATATATATATATAGTCATCTACATACATTACTGTTTCGCTGTTTCACAGCTAATCAGTGCTGCTAGACAAGCAACTACACCAAGCCAGGATCGAAACCCGACGCCCAAACGACAGTTGGAGCTTCTAACCGTTGCGCTATTTGGCTGCTGCTATACGGGCAGTGAATGAACAATGTTCTGACATTCTCCAAATACCTAAGCTCAAATATTTTTACACAAAGAGCATCGCTTAATATGCTAATGGTAATTTATATATCACTTCCCAATATGCTCAAGATAGGGAGCATTATAGTCATTCACATATAGTACTGTTTCGCGGTTTCACTGTCTCACAGCTCATCAGTGCGGCTATATATATTACTACTAATTAGCATTTCCGTATACATGTAGTTTTCCCGGTTAATTATTTTTATGATTTAATGAAAGCCCGCCATTATTGTGCGTGTATCTTAGCAAATTTACAATATTAACTCTTTCTCTCTCTTTGTTTCTCCCACACTCACTCTCCTTTCTAAATTGACTCAAAAAGCCGGAAATTTTTAACAACCCAATAAAATCAAGTTAGATGAAAGTAAAATATATTATTCATAGTCATTGAAGCCTTATGACATGCTATTTAACAATCAATGATGGAATTACGTCCTGTAAATGGCGTCCTCCTGTACGAATGTATTTCTGTATATTCAAAGCCTTTGACAAGATTGGCATGAAGCCTTCTCATGAAACTTAAATTATATCATATTACAGAACGAATGCTGAATATAATTGAATCTTTCTTAGAAAAGAGAAAAAGTCAGGTTGTTCTTCATGGACGTACATCATAACAGCATAATATTAATACGAGGTTGCTTCAGGGATTGTTACTTGAACCCTTATTATTCCTTATATTCACAAACGATCTCCATTATAAAATTATGTTTGAAATGTATATATATCCTGATAATACACTGTTCTATAATAGACATGAGGGAAAAACAGGTGAACATTTTTAGAAAACACCCTCTAGTCGGTTGTGGAATGGGACCATAAATGAGTGGTAACATTTAATGCTGCTCAAAATAAGTTTCTTTTCTTTAACAATTTCAAAAATCTCCTCAATAACCGATTGTTATGACTAATAACACCGTACCATGCTTCAAGCTCCCTGGCTTAACATTCATAAGTAACATGAACTTGAACAAATACATTGAGAACATTACAAAGAGTTTGTAATTCTTTCACTGTTTCCCTGATTGCGCTTATATGCAGAAGTTTAAATGTAATGTAAACAGGCATCTCACTCATCTTCTTACATAGTTACTTGTAAACATGGTCACAACTAGTAGCCCCTTTACGTCCAAGTAGTAATATGCCTTGTATGTGGTGAAAAAGAGTTTTAAAAATCTGATGATAATTGAACAAAATGTGCCGAAAGGTCATAGATCTGAACAGATTAGACAGTAAATGACGCTACCATTGATTTAAGACATTCACCTGTATCTACGTTTCACTATTTTACCACCCCTACCTACAACCTCATTGATCTTACAAACACACATCATCAATTTATGAGCCGATAAAAGTGACAAAAAGAACCGTAGATTTAAAAGAAACCATGACACTTTTGTAATATTTTGTGTAACATTTGCATTAACAAAGCATTAAACGAACGTTCACACATAGTCTTTCTGCAGCTGTGCACTTGTGAGGTTCAACTGTAAATGACTTCGCAAGCTGATTCAAGATGTCAGACGGAAGAACATGTTCGCAGGAAAAATTGACGAGGAAAATTAAAAGGAAAATAATTTCGAAATAGATATCTTTGGTTAATATCACGGATAAAATTAGTATTATTTTATTAATCTGAACATGTTAATATTTAAATGAGTGAAAAATGATGACAGGCTTCATTTACATTATTTTGATATTAACTTCAAGTAAGTCGACAAATAGACATTAATCCGCTTTCAGTTAAAGATCTGGTATATGTGGCATTTGTTTGGAGAAGCCACGCTTCCCGACCTTAGATCATATTTGAAAAGAGTGACTTTTCAGGGAAGTGGCTTCCCACTCCAGACCGATCTCGTGTTAACCTCTCTTAGTTTTTTTTCATTTCATTGTTTTGTTTTGGTAATTATACAGAGAAAGTACGATGAAATTCAATGTTTACGGTATCTTTTGTTTATTAAAATGTTATGTGAAACTATAGTCTAGTTGAAACAAAGAAAAATATTTCTTAGTTATTTCATTTCATTATTAACATATTCATAACAAGTACAGAGTAGTTTAAAATTAAAACACGCTTATTATTAGTTGTTGATATCAGCAGACGAGTTGTTTTTTTCTTATTAGGCTGTAGAGTCGACTCGCTAATTTTGTTTCGCTAAAATTTGCGTTCTATCATTTTTTTTTTTTTTACATTCGTTCACGGTCGCTATCTTGCGTACGACTTTAGTCAAGATTTCCCATTCCTTGCATTTTTCTATAATATTTTGTTAAATAAGGAAATACTTCGAAAAGTATTTAATAATTAATTTCATTATTTTGGGGTTTTTTTTTTTTTGCAGTACACAGAGATTTGAAAAAGTGGTAAAAAATAAAATATACAACAAATAAATGTTACTACTGGCTATAAAACTTACTTTGGAACATACCTAAATCATTTATAGGTGTTTTGAACTAGTTTTAAATGCTCTTTATTTCATCTAAAGTATTAAATTTTACGAGTCGTAAGGATTCAAGATGACGAAAAATCCCCCCCTATTCTTACTCGTAAGGAACGGCAAGAAGTTTCGTTTTTAGATTTGTTTTCGCGCACATTTTTGGAGACTGAATTGCGCAAAAATATAAAATAAAATACTCAGCAGAATGGAAAATGGTCAAAAGCAAATATATAACATTTAAAATAGAAAATAAAATGAAAAACTCGTTCCACGGAAGTTTCTTTTTTGGGAGGGGAGGTTAGTGACAGGTCCCTTTCTTTCTATGTATATCCATATTTTTAGGGATAATTATTCTAAAAAACTGATTTGAGGGGGATATCTTACTTTTTGTGGTACTAGTACGGAACGACACAAGAAGGTGCTTATGCAGAAAAATATTGTGCTATTTTTTAAATTGTATTTTTAATTTTTTCAAAATATTTGCATGAATTTTTAAAGTAGGTACCGTAATGAACAGAATGAAGGAGAGCGGCGCGGCATTCCGTATAAAAACGGAAAACAAAAGAAGAGAAAACAAAAAAGAATAAATGCGCGCTGTTATAATTCGTCGAAAAGATTTTTAGTACCAAGATCACGGAAACGAAATGCGAGTATCATGTTTAGACAGGAGATAAAACTTGATATTGCCAATGTTGACACTCTTACTTCGGACGTTGCATTGACAGCGTTGATACATCAGAAACTGTCAATGATGATGATGCGCGTGAAGTTGAAGAATTGGAAAGGCAATCATTACTTGACGCGAAAACATACACTGCAATCGATTTTACAGATGTTGGTCTATAGACTGTTACGATTCGCCATAAAATTTGTGCTATGCTTGTCCGGCACCACCTCGATCATGAATTCAAGGAAGTAGCGCGACCAGGAACGAAAACGAAAGGAACACGTTAGAAAGCTAACAAAAAAACTGGTTCTATTGAGTTTTATGGAATCGTAAGAAAAGTTTGCAAACATGGTCGGTGTATTCTCCTTCCAGAGAAGCACTTATTTTGCTTCTGCTGCAGACTGTTTTCAAATGGACTGTCGAGTTTTTCTGTTGATGTGCGTTTTATGAATTGGTGAGAATCAAATCCAAAAGTATATGAACATGAAGCTAGCATATCTCATGCTCAAGCGTCCCTCAACTGGAAGGAGCTACAGATTCAACTTGCTGAAGGGAAGGTAATTGACAAAGAAACATGCCTCATTAAGGAATAACCACCCTCAGCCTTTAAAGAACAATTAAGAACAGGTCTTATATTGGTAGTTACCTGTTGATCAAATTTGAAAACTGGTCTATGAGGTATCCATATATATTTGTAAAAATCCTGTGGGGCAACTTCAATTCTCTCGATAATTCCTTCCGTCTCTTGTTGACGAAAATTATCAGTATAAGCCTCAGCCATTTTTTTCTTTTCCAAGGAAAGCATAGTTCTGTCAAGTACATTCAGAGCGACTTGGTAGTTGGAAGACACAGAATTGATTTTATCTTTATGACAGGTAAATCCACAAAATATGAGTTGTTTTTGAATTTAATAGACTTCTTGAAGCTATCGATTTTATTTCGGTCATAATCCGCGATTTTTTATCGAGGGAAGTGCCATCAGTTTCCACAGTAAACATCTTTTCTAAATTTCTCTCCACATTTGAAGATTCAAATATATCAGTGAATGGATCTTGGTATGTGAATTTGGGTTCCAATGTAGCGTTCAATCGGCGCTTTGGGCAACGGGCATGTTCCGATATTATAGTATGATAATTAGCACAATGATTGGATCTTCCAGTTCCTCCAGGAAAGATTTGATCGGCGTATAAAAAATGCTGAACATTACCAAATGGAGCAATCCCTTGATGTAAATCCCATGTGTGTCCATTCATGTATTTTATAATTCTGGAGTTAGTCATGAATTGAAATATATCTACACCTAGGATACCGTCAATTTTTATAGAATTGTTGTTTTTCACTTGAAAATGCCAACCTGTATTTTAATTTATTTAGGTTGGACATTACTTGACAGAAATTATTAACCTGAAATTGGATACCAAATTGGTCATCTATTAAAACCGGAATGAGGAGTTGTCTCGCTTTACCAACATTAACATTCAAAACAACTTGTTCAAGACTCTTTACCGTAACACCTGCATAGGTTTTCAGCTGGTAATCGGTAAGATTCGAATCTCCATCAGGATATCTTAGTTTGGAAAAATAAGAGCGCTGACTTCCAGTGTCTAATAGGCAGTTAACCTTAGTTTTCTTTGTTTCATTATGCAATGAAATAGCTACAACAGTTTTTTTTTGCACAGTGATCACCACTTATCAAGGACCGGAAGCCACTCAGGGGTAAGGGTTATTGCAAGTACATTATGTTAGTGTGGGGATTTGATGAAGTGTTTACTTAAGAGGGTGGTTCATTAGGAATTTGTTAACGTTGGACTTGAACACATCCAGGTTGTAGTCCGGTGGGAAGCAAGCAGACGGAACAGAGTTCCACAGGTGTGCAGTTCTAAGAAAGAAGCTTTGTTCATAGAATCCGCGTTTTGACTTAGGCACATATATAGAGTGGGGGACATTTTTCACAGTGGATTCAGCTACATGGGTGTTTTTCGTGAAAGATTGGCGAGGGGGGACCAGAGATTGGAGTTCAGACGAGTACCTGCCATGGAAATAAGTATAAAACAAGGATATGCTCGCAACGTTTCTTCTGTGGGAGAGAGGTTGCAGGGTAGAGAAAAGGGCATCCCCCACTAAGCCACGAAGTCAATTTTGTACTCTGTCAAGGCAGGATAGGCTGTTTTTAGCAGCTCCTGCCCAGATATGGCAACAGTATTCCATCCTTGGACGTACTTGGCTTTTATATAGATAGAGAATTGCATCAGTAGTGAGACATCTTCTGGAGCGGTAGAAGGATCCCACCATCTTTCCAGCGACCTTGGCAACATACTTGATGTACGTGTTCCATTTCAGATCAGGAGTAAAGGTCAAACCCAGAAGCTTGTCAAAACACGGGGTCTCACCCAGACGAGAGCCATCCATTTCAATTGATGCCAGATAGGGATCAGAGCCTTGATGAGGTAAGGATAGGAGTTTGATTTTGGATGCATTAAAGGTAACCAGCCACATCTTCCCCCACTGAACCACGCGCTCGAGATCAGAGGAGAGAGAATCAGAGAGAACTTTGTCATTTGGGATTGCTGTATTGCCATTTGGTGAATGGATTCTGGACCATGCAGTAGTCGCTGGTGGGGCCTCTCGATGCCATACTCGTGGGTAATTGTTACGGCTTTACCTTTTCTTGTGCTACAAAAAAAAAATTCCTGTCATTTTCTCTCTTACTTTCCCGTCTCTATCCTGCTCTAACCAAGTATACCGACCTGTTCCACAAATCCCAAAACCTAAACATGAAATATCTCTAGAAAAAAAACTCGAATAAACCTAGAACCCCATCTTCCAACGTAAACGCTTACTACCAGGTCTCCTTCTCCAACATCAGGGGTCTACGTTCCAACCTTCCAGAGGTTGAAACCCACTTACAGGAGACGAAACCGGGCATATTCTTTCTAAGCGAAACTGGAATAGGGCTGACCACTTCCATAGATGAATTCATAATTAACGGATACTCTAACTTAACAGCTAAATCTGACCTCCAAGATCGCCATGGGCATGGAATATGTGCCTACATTAAAGATGGCTTCCCGTGTGGCAGGGATATCTCTAGAGAATATCCTAATTTACCCTATATGTGCTTCCGGGTTGCACTTGCTTACACGACTGCATTTATATTTGCCCTCTATCGGACCAATAACAGCGGAGTTACTATCTTTAAGAGTATATCTGAGAAAATAGACCACATCCTGTCTGTACATCCATCGGCTAACATCCACATCTGTGGTGACTTCAACGTCCATAACGTGGAATGGCTGACTCACTCAAATAAGACAGACGATGAGGGGAGGTTTTGTCATGATTTTGCCATTGCTTATGACCTCACTCAGATTGTTCGCGAACCCACCCGTGTGCCCGATACTACCGGTCAATATGCAAGCCTCCTAGACCTTTTTCTCTCAACTTCTCCTGAGCTATGTTCATGTTCCGTTCATTCTACTATAGGATCCTCCGACCACTCTGTCGTATCAGTTAAGATAAAAATGAAATGTAATAAGTCCCCAGACGTACCCCTCCACCGTACTGTATATCGATACTCTATGGCTGACTAGGATAGCTTCTGTACATTCATATCCGATTTACCTCTGCATTCCATGTTTAAAAAGGAAGTGTCCTCTATAGTATCAGATCCGACCGAATGGTTTATTATAGGCATAGACCGATACATACCATCTAAAAAATTCCAACAAAAATCTACCAACCAGCCATGTTTCTCCCCAGAATGTGCTGCTGCTATCGCGCACAGAAATCACTTTTTCCATAACTACCAACGTAATGTATGCACTGAGACTAAAGCTGCTTTTAGGAACGCCATCAATCACTGTAAATGCGTAATAAAAAATGCAAGATAGCTATATGCTCAGTCTGTTAAATCCAAAGTCGCTGATCAGCGGCTTGGTTCCCACCAGTATTGGCAAATAACAAATCGGATCCTGAACAGAAGTGTGCGTTCTATCCCAACCATTATCAATGGACCAAAGGTCATCTCCTCAGCATCAGACAAGGCCAAACTATTTGCAAAGAACTTTGCACCTAATTCTACCCTATGAAACGAAGGCCATCAACTCCCCATATTTCCTCCTATAACACAGAACACGCTAGGTAACATACAAATATCTGTGCATGGGGTCGCCAAGCTAATCAAGAACCTTGATTTCAGTAAAGCAACTAGCCCTGACGGCATCCCAATTATAGTGTTAAAAAGCTTCAACCAGAACTTGCTCCCATACTTACGAAACTGTTTAAGCGTTGCCTTAAGGAGAAGTGCTTTCCAACTCCCTGGAAACCTCATCAGTATGCCCTGTATTTAAGAATTCAGGTGATGTCATCTCCCTCTCAGTACAGACTAATAAGTTTCCTGTGTGTTATGAGTAAGTTGCTGGAATCCATATTAAATAGAGAAATAGTCAACCACCTCAGCAGAAATAACCTTCTTAGTGACACGCTATATGGTTTCCGTTCTGCAAGATCTACCGCAGATGTGCTGACGGTTATATCTCATAGGATTAGTGAATCGTTTGACAAAAGCTTCCTTTCCAGGGCAATTGCCCTTGACATATCAAAGGCCTTCGACAAGGTATGGCATAAAGTCTTACTTCACAAGATCTACAGCTACGGTATAACTGAAAATATTCTATCTATCATCAAATCATTTCTCTCTGATATGCTCATAAGAGTAGTGGTCGATGGACAAAAATCAGAGGCCTGCAGTATTAATGCTGGAGTCCCTCAAGGGTCAATCCTAGGCCCAACTCTCTTCCTGATCTACATCAATGATGTCCCTAAACACATACTTAAATCATTCGTTGACATCTATGCTGATGACACGACCATCTACGGCAACAAATCAAAGGATGTAATTGACAAAGTTCTCTCTGATTCTCTTTCTCTGATCTCGATCGAGTGGTTCAGTGGGGGAAGACGTGGCCCGTTACCTTTAATGCATCTAAAACCAAACTCCTATCTTTACATCATCAACGCTCTGATCCCCATCTGGCATCAATTGAAATGGATGGCTCTCGTCTAGGAGAAGCCCCATGTTTTGACAAGCTTCTGGGTTTGACCTTTACTCCTGATCTGAAATGGAACACGTACATCAAGTATGTTGCCAAGGTCGCTGGAAAGATTGTGGGATCCTTCTACCACTCCAGAAGATATCTCACTACTGATGCAATTCTCTATCTATATAAAAACCAAGTATGTCCAAGGATGGAATACTGTTGCTATATCTGGGCAGGAGCTGCTAAAAACAGCCTATCCTGCCTTGACAGAGTACAAAATTGACTTCGTGGCTTAGTGGGGGATGCCCTTTTCTCTACCCTGCAACCTCTCTCCCACAGAAGAGACGTTGCGAGCCTATTCTTGTTTTATCGTTATTTTCATGGCAGGTCTGAACTCCAATCTCTGGTCCCCCCTCGCCAATCTTTCACGAAAAACACTCGTCTAGCTGAATCCAATGTGAAAACATTTCCCCACTCTTTATTTGTGCCTAAATCAAAACGTAGATTCCATGAACAAAGCTTCTTTCTTAGAACTGCACGCCTGTGGAACTCTGTTCGGTCTGCCTGCTTCCCACCTGACTAAAACCTGGATGTCTTCAAGCCCAACGTTAACAAATTCTTAACGAACCGCCCCCTTAAGTAACACTTCATTAAATCTTCACACTAACGTACTGTACTTGTAATAACCCTTATCCCTGAGTGGCTTCCGGGCCTTGATAAGTGGTGACCACCGTGTAAAAAAAAAATGCTGGAATAGCGTGAAGGACTAATAAGAAGGACCTTCCAGAAAGAGGAAGATATTATCAAGGAAATACTAGTTGAAGTTCGTTCCTTGAATGAAAAAAATTAAAGCAATATGCATCAAAGCAGAGTGATTTGAAGAACTGTGGTTTCGTTGACGAACAGAAGAAAGAAATTGAATTTCGAACTAATGTCAATGATCGTCTTGCCAACATTGAAGACTCAGTTGAAGAACTCAACACATCGGAGAAATCTGAAGTTGACTCTGTACCGCTTTTATCCATGCCCAAGTTACAATGTGCAACATTCAGTGAAATTAATCCATCTAAATTCGAATTCAAGAATTTTATTTCACAATTCAAAAACTGTACAGACTCTGTTAAATCCGTTAAGTCTAAATTAACTTTATTGAAAGGTTATTTAAGCGATTATGCTTTACAATTGGTTTCTCATCTAACAGTGGAAGATGAAAATTTTAATGTTACTGTCGATCTACTGACAAAGGAATTTTTAGATATCCCCTTTATCATTAACGAAATTTTTAAGCAGATAATTCCTGCTTCTCCTCAATATGACCCTGAATTTGTGTCCGTGAAACAATACCTTGTGGAAGTGAGAGCATATTTGTCTAAACTGAAAACGTCATATCAGATCGATTTTTTGGAGAATAAGTCACCTGAGTTTTTGTTGATCAATCACATTATGTTTGAAAAGTAACCTTTGGTCGTGTAAAGGGAAATTAGTCACAGTGTGGGCACGAATTACCCGTCTTGGACTCAAATATTTGACAATTATAATGAAGCTGTTCGTACTCTGTCGAGGAATAAGAAATATTCGCGATCAGCAGAAACTAATTCTAAAGGCGATGGAATACATGTTAAAAATCATGAAAAGGGGAAAGGGCATGGTAACTTACAAAATTTTTTCTACTGATTATGCCGGTACATACTGCAAACTTTGCTCAGTACGTGGCCACTCAATGTTGAAGTGCAGCAAATTCTCTACTTATAAAGCAAGAGTTGAGAGGTGTAAACAGTTTAAATTGTGTCTCGGGTGTTCAAGTTATAAACACAAAAGCGAAGATTGCCCTGGGCGCCAGAACAATTCTCTCCCCTGCGAACTGTTCCCCTCTGAATCACATATTACACCTTGATGTAATAGTCCCAAAACATAATTTCAATATTGTTTTTATTTTTTTTTTATTACATTTTCACCCCAAACAAGGCACATTGCCGCTTTGGTGTAGGGGGCTACTATCAGGGGCAACAACTACTGGGGTACTATGTAGGGATTTGGGTAGCAAGATGTCGGTTCACGTTACACTTGAACTTCTGCACGTCAGTACTGTTGGGGAAGCCGGGACCGTGAATGGAATTCCAAAGTCTAGCGGTTCTGGGGAAGAAACTATTGGAGTAGAAAGACCTTTTACATCTAGGGATCTCTACAGTGTGGGGGTGGGATTTAGTAGCCTGTCGGGTTTGTCGAGAGTGCACACGTCGTGGGGGCACAAGTGATTGCAATATTCTCCCATGTTGATGAAAACATATCATATTACCTGTTGTAGCTATTTCATTGCACAAGTAGCCCTGTTGCAGCCAAATGGCTGCATATTGTGAAAGAAAAGCGAGTAAGTACAGTGTATTTACACAACCAATATTTACGAAACTAAGTTAGCAACTACTTATTTTTTCGTCTGTTCTCCATGTCTCCTTGAACTACTTTAACAAAAAAAAATATTGTATTTCCAACCAATATAAACGAAATAAAATATGAGATACATGGGTAAAAGTATTATTTTATTTAATGACCGGTAGTCTAAACTGCCCCCCCCCCGGGTGGAATAAGAGGAAGTCCATTTTTTTTGTAATCGGACGGAGAAAATGGAAGTAATTATTTTTAAAAAGAAAAACAATACATGGGTAAAAATATTATTTTATTTAATTTAATGACCAACATTCACTAACGAAATTAATAATTTTGGATAGACATTTGGGCATAGGCACGACAATAAACAAAATTAAGGTTGTCTGGATATTGGGTTCCCCAAGCAAGGCAGTCGGAGAAGTCTGTAATCTCGAGCTCCTATATCTGTAAAAACTTCAACAGCTTGGCTTTTAATACCCCAAGTTAACAAATCTGCCGAAACACAGAGTTAGGCTAATAAATCTCTTTCAACATACCGGTATTGGTTACACGGGTCACATCTGGGAACAAAGAGAAGGAACGTCACTGTATATATGAGTGGGTACTCCATAAATATTAGAAAAACGAATTAATGCGAGAATGAAAGCTTGAGTGCTCATATCCGGCACAAGCTCAATGTGAATAGCTCTTACATTCGTACATGTGAAAATCATGTTGATTTTCACATGTATGAATGTGAGAGCTATTCGCATTGAGCTTGTGCCGGATATGAGCACTCAAGCTTTCATTCTCGCATTAATTCGTTTTTCTAATATTTATGGAGTACCCACTCATATATACAGTGATAATGCACGTTCCTTTAATGCTGCTTTAGGCTGCGATGTAATTAAACATCACATACACAACAATCAATTCAATAATGCATTTACCAGCTCTGCTATCATGCACATAAAAATATCTCTTACTCCCCTGGGATTGGTAGTACTTGGGAGAGAATGATCAGAGTAATATAATCATGCTTGTTTGAAACATTGGTCGATCCAAAATCGGTTATTTTAAACACTTAACCCTTCTATCGGACGTTCAAAGGACAGTCAACTCCAGACCTCTGACCTACAGATGTTCTACTTATGTTGAATTACTCCCTTTAACACCCAACTGTTTTATTCATCCTAACATAAACTCTGAACTTTACTTTCAAGCTGACAACCCAAGTTTAGTTGAAACAGAACCAGTCACAAGATCTCTCCTTGTAAGTATCTTTGAAAACAGAGAAGAATTGACTTTACTTTTATTTATTTTAAATCAAACGTGAATCCGGTTTCTTCTTCTTTTCTCAAAGAGCGACAAACAATTCGTAAAACAGTCTCGCCGGAGAATCACAGCTTTTGAGACACGTGTCCCAAGTAGACCAATAATGTTTCTATTTTCCTGATTCCCCACGAGAGCAGAGTTTAACTCAAGAAAAGTAAAACATATATTTTTGTTGGTTGGGGGGATAAGCAATAAATAAGCTTTGCTTTAAAAGTTTTTTTTTCTTGTCACAAGACAAATAATAGTGAAGATTTTTTTGTCACAATGACAAACAATTGTGAAGAATTTTTTTCTTGTCATAATGACAAATAATAGTGAAGATTTTTTTGTCACAATGACAAACAATTGTGAAGAATTTTTTTCTTGTCACAATGACAAATAATACTGAAGAATTGTTTTTCTTGTCACAGGACAAATAATAGTAAAGAACTTTTTTTGTGTAAACAAATATTTCCAAGTTCGCACGAGGTCATAATGATGTCTACTCGTTCGTGCCTTGGGAATTTAAACACAGTTCTTTCACGTGTATGTAGAGATTGTTTTATATATAAATAGGGGCCTTCTTTGAAAGTGATCTCCTGTATTTTATTTTTGTTTGTGTTTTCTGTTTTCGCACCAACCAGCTAAACTTGAGAATTGTTTTGCTAAATGTTGTGTTTCGATCAGACACTTAGGACTCAGACGAACAAGAAACACGAATATACAAATCGGAGAACAATAACAGTGTATTTAACTTCAAATAAATACAAATATAAAATAAGCAGGTTGCAAAACAATTGCGTTTGCGGCTTTTTAAGAAGTCCAAAAAGTTCTTATTTTAACGTCTTCAGTTTGGCGGCTCATTCAAGTTCGAAAAGAAGAGAAATGAAATAATAAGTCTTTCTCCACAGAGGTTCGAACGAAAAAGAGAAATTAAAGGGAATCTCTAGTCCCGCTTTATAAATAGGTTACCGTGATTGGTCGATGAGCAACACCTTTAGCCAATGAGACAGGGCCTTATTTAAAGTGTAAGGAAAGAAGAAGACGAAAAGGGGGTAACTCTAGTTTTTATATATACTTAAGACTTCCTCTGGTGGAAAAACAGTTGCTACGCCACTGGTTAGGAGCTATGTCTCGCATGTTGGCAGTAGTTTCAGCACCAGAAGGTAGACGCGCGTAATCATTGCTGGAGTTACACGGGGGGAAGTCGAACTTACTAGTTTTAGTGTGATTTTTTTTACATATATAGGGCCCGGTTTTGCTCAAGAAAGAATTGAAGTCCTGGAGGGGGATTTACAGCTATACATGAATAGTCTGTCGTGGCAGTGCAGAATATTAACCATATCAACCGGAGCACATCAGGTAGAACATCTTCCTAACAGGCCAGTTTTATGGTGCTAGAAGTTATTTGAATTATCTTCCATAAAGTGCTATTAAGTTTTCAATTTGCCCATTAGCATTTTTTTTTACAAAGGAGTCACCACATATCAATGTCCAGGGGCCACTAGAGGATAAGGATTAATGAGCGTACAGTGGTAAAGGGGAACATGTTGTAATCATATTTAGTAGTGGAAATTTGGTAAATTGAATTACATACGGGGATGGTTCATCAAGAATTTTTCGCGTTGGAATTGAAGACAACCATATTGTAGTCAGTTGGAAAGCAGGAAAACGGAACAGAGTTTCACAGTCGTGCAGTCCTAAGAAAGAAGCTTTGTTCATGGAATCTACGTTTAGGTTTAGACACAGTGGAAAAGAGTAGGGGAAATTATTGATAGTGGTTTAAACTAGACGAGTGCTTTTCTTGAAAGTCAGGTCAGAGGGGCATAGATTGGAGATCAGACGAGCACCTGCCATAAAAATAACGATAAAGCAGAGGAGGCTAGCAAGCTATTTTCTGTGAGAAAGAGGTTGTAGGGAAGAGAAAAAGTGCACCCTAAACTAGGCTACGAAGTCTATTTTGAACTCTGCCAATGCAGAATAAGCTACTTCTAGTAGTTCTTGCCCATATATGGCAATAGTATTCCATCCTTTGACGTGCTTGGCTTTTATACAGGTATAGAATTTCATCAGTAGTGAGATATCCACTGGCGCGGTAGAGCGATCCTATCATTTTTCCAGCAGACCTAGCAACGGATTTGATGTACGTGTTCCATCTCAGATCAGAAGTAAAGGTCAGACCCAGAAACTTGTCAAAGCATGGAGCCTTCATAAAACGAGAGCCATTCATTCGATTGATACTAGATAGAGATCAAAACGTTAATGATGGAAAGATAGAAGCTTGGTTTTAGATTCATTAAAATTAACCAGTTACCTCCTTTCCCATTGCACCACGTGATCAAGATCAGAGGAGAGAGAATCACTGAGAACTTGGTCGTTTACTGCCTTTGAAGTGTTGCCATAGATGGTAGTGTCCTCAGCATAAATATCCACAAATAATCTTAAGGTGTGATTTGGAGATCAGGAAGAGAGTTAGGCTCAGAATTGACCTCTGAGAGACTTCAGCATTAACACTATGAGCTTCTGATTTCTGCCCATCAACCACTACTATTATGAACCTATCAGAGACAAATAGTTTAATAATTGAAAAGACATTTCCAAATATACTGTAGCTGGAGATTTTGTGGAGTCGACCTTTATGCCATACCTCATTAAAGGCTTTTAATATGTCAAGAGTGATTGCTCTAAAAAGGAAGCCTCCGTTGAGAGATTCGCTAATGCTATGAGAAATAACTGTTTGCACATCTGCTATAGATCTAGCAGAACGGAATTCATATTGCATGACACTGAGGAGGTAATTTCTGCTAAGCGTTTGACTACTTCTCTATTTAACACAAATTCTAGTAACTTATAACACACGGGAGACTGATTGGTTTGTATTGAAAGGGAGATGAGTGATCACCTGAATTTTTAAATAAAGGACATATTTTAGGATTTCCGGGAAGTTAGGAGGCAATTCTCCGTAAGACAACGCTTAAACAGCTTTGTAAGTATAGGAGTTAGTTCAGGTTGAAGCTTTTTAGGAACTATAATAGGAATGCCGTCAAGGCCAGTTGCTTTACTAGAAATCGGTGTTTTTGACAAGCTTGGCAACATCGTGCACATATATTTGTATGTCGCATAGCGTGTTCTCTGGTGCGCCAACTTTGAGGACCTGCGTGACAAATGAGAACCAGTTGTAAACGAGTTGTCTTGAAAAAAACATGGCGTGCCTCCTGCTACAGGTACTACCTCTACATGTCACCTACTTACACTCCCATATGGTGTAATAAAAGAAAAAAGAAAAGAAATAGCAACTTCTCTCCTAAATATCAAATTTTGTAATCATGCCCATATGCATTTATTTTTCTTTTAATGCTTTTTCTTCTGATGAGTAAAGGGCAGAATATATCCATTGATTGATATGAATGATTTCGCACTACGAAATAGATGCTGTCTAGAATTATGCATGTGACCTTGAACGTGGCCTTACGCGACCTTGAACCTCTGACCGCGGCCCAGTTATGATCTGCACCCTGGTCGGTACAGTTATGATATGTCGACTGGGCAACCAGGTCTGCCAACCGTTAGTACGTCGCGTCACCCAGTGAGTTCTTCGTTAAGGCGTTGGGGATTCTTCTCGGATGCTCGGTCCTCAAGGCCTGTTCTCCTTGGATCGTCTAGTTATTCTGGGTGTTCGTTGACGGATACGGTGTCACAAATGGCAAATAAAGAAATATACACATATAGGGATAAACGCACATCAGCAACAAAACTCAGGAGGTTGGTTAATATAATATATATTTCGGAAATTCATAAAAGAAGTATTTACAGCATATACATATAGTTGACAATTAATTCAAGCAAGCAGTTAGTTCTACAACTGATCTTCTGTTGTTGAAATACCTGGTCGGTATCGCGGACTTTGCGTAATTCTCGTTAAGTGATCGACACGTTATAAGCGTTGAGTTATCAGGCAACAAGCGAGGGGGAGAGAGAGAGGAGAGGTGATTCTGCAGAGACGAACAACTCGACTTAGCTCTCTTTGACTCTGATTCCGGACTCTCTCTTCTTAATCTCTGATTTTTCATTTCTTTTATAATACAATTATGGAATGATGACGACACCCATGTTCGTCATCGACCAATCAAATTGCTTGATTATAATTCGACGGGGCCTTTTCTCATTGGTTGATTATACTTCGACAGGGCCCTTTTTCATTGGTCCATTTCCAAAATGGATTGACTCCTCCCTTAATTAACGCCCAACTTACACGTTGTATTATTTAACTCCTCCCTGGCTTACTAATGGAATTTTTCCATATCCAGGAAAATTATTTTTCCTTTGACTTAAAGTAAATCACGCGATTTTATTTGTTTTAAATTATCTATTGATCTCATTTTTCGCTATTATAATTCAAAGGAATTTTAGTTTATCTTTGAATTAAGTTCTGATTGTCGGCCATTCCATTATATCAGACATTTTGATTACGTCAAAAGACCAAGAATGCATTTGTCGCTTTGAACTTATCGGACAACACATTTTCCCATCCGAGCAAAAATATTTCATAACTTCAATTTTCGTTCCACCTGATTCACCAAATGACAATTCTCGATACGTCATATTATTGTTTTGAAATTTCGGACAATTCATTTTTTTCCTATTCTTTGTTCTAAAACATAATGCCGAGTCACTGCGTGTGTTTCTCTCAGACCAAAAACAACCCGACTTTTTCAACTTGTCAAACTCACAGATCAAACTTGGCTCATAGTTTTGCCAATTGCGGGTGTGAAATCCCTAACCCTCCGGCTCCTGCACAACTATGATTTCAGCCATTGCAGATCAAACGCCTGTGTATTTTGGCTAAAATATTTTATGCATTCTTTTTCGCTTTTGAAGTCTAGAATGTGATTAAACCTCTCGCTACAAAGGCACTTTTGTCGCCGCCATCTCAACAACAGACCTAGCTCAGAATTTATTGACAAAAAAAAATTAATAATATTTTTTATTCCTTCAAACCCGATCATCGTCCGGGAACAAAAATTACTTTTAACCAAAAGAAACGTCACATCAACCCTACAGGTCTGATGTGGCCTCTCTTTAGTGTTACACGTACTTGAAGGAATAAATTGTAAAATGGTATCCATCTCGAAATTTGGAATACAGATTTTTGTCATATATATATGTGCGTGTGTGTGTGTGTGCGTGTGTGTGTGTGTGTGTGTAAAATATTAGTTATTCAATGAATTTAAAATTTATGACACGTTTTCATACCACTTGATTGTTAGATAATTTTATTCTGAAGTATATATATATATATATATTTAATGTATTTATTTGCTTCCCCACGAAAGCAAATTAGGCACAAGGCCGTTTTTAATGTGGAGTAAAACCAACTCCCCTAAAAGTAGGCAAAATATGTATATATTTTATTCAATTTTCACTCCAAGCAGGGCACAGTGCCACTTTGAAGCAGGGGGCTACTATTGGGGACTTGATTAGTCATTATGAAGGGAGATGAGTAGAAAGATGTTTGTTAACATTACACTTAAACTTTTGGAGAAGAAACTATTGGAGTAAAAGGCTTCCTTGCACCTAGGGATCTCTACTGTAAAAGGATGAGATTTAGTAGCTTGTCGGGTGTTTCAGGGGTAGTTACGTCGGGGAGGTACAAGTGTTTGCAGTTCGTCAGAGCATTCACCATTAAAGTATTTGTAGAACAGGAAGAGTGATGAAACATCTCGTCGATGGGACAGAGGCTGAAGCCTAGATGACAGGTCAGGACCTATCAGGTTGGTGACTCTCTTTTGAACCCTGTCCAGGAGCGAGAGACAAGCCGCAGATGCTGACAACAGTACTCCATACATGGGCGAATGGTGGCCTTATGGAGGTATAGGATACTGTCAGGCGTAATAGTTTTCAGCACGGTAGAGGGAGCCAACCTTCCTTGCAGCAGCCTTGGAAATGCTCTCAATGTATCTATTCCAGTTCATATTCCCTGTAAACGTTTGGTCGAGTTGTTTAAAAGAAGTACTTTCAGGCAATGTGTTCTTGGCCATGGCTATTGGTGGTAGAGAAGGTTTCTTGTAGTTATTGAAGGAAACAAGCTTAGTCTTAGCAGCATTGAATGTGACCTTCCATTTTTGTCCCCATTCCACTACAGATTGGAGGTCATCCTCTAGTGTTTCTGCCATTTCCTTGGATATGTGTTCATTTGTTTTCCCCCTCATATCTTTTATAGAGAGTGGTGTCATCGGCAAATATACCCATCTCCGAAACAATTTTATCAGGGAGGTCATTTATGAATATCAGGAATAATAGAAGTACTCCCGCGTTTATGTCATATTGTTTAGATGTACGACCGTCGAGAACAACTTTGATTTTTCTATTACTTAAGAAAGATTTAATTACATTATGAATTCTTCCAGCGATTCCATATGATCTCATTTTCCTTAGGAGACCATCGTGCCATACCCTGTCAAAAGCCTTAGATATATCAAGGGCTACCGCTCTCCCCTCCCCTGTTTTGTCCAATGAACGGTATATACGTTCAGAAATTACAGTTACGATATCTGCTGTTGAACGGGCTTACCTGAATCCATATTGTTTGTCAGTCAGGAGTTTAGCAGCAGTTAGGTGCTGGACTAGGGCTTGATTAACTAAGGACTCAAATATTTTGGCGAAAAGCGGGAGGAGGCTAATGGGACGATAATATAGTGGGTCAGTTCTTTCACCAGAATTCTTGAAGACTGGTACCACAGAGGCGGTTTACCAGCAGTCGGGAGAGCAAGATATATATATATATATATATATATATATATATATATATATATATATATATATATATATATATATATATATATATATATATATATATACTGTGTATGCAAAATCAAAACTTCCAAACAGGTGTTGATGGCAACAAAAGGTGTACTTCATTTTACGTTACAGTTGTTTCCATGTCCAGTTTGACAATTTAAAAATTTTCAAAAACCAGCATTTCTTCAGACTTTATGAATAAACATACTTTTGGCAATGGAGCAGTTTTTGAAGAGAAAGAAAAAAATGGAAAAATCCCTAACGGAAAAAAGCATGGGAGAAACATTTACCTTTGCTGTGGTTACGGAAAAGCCCATTCAAATATTAATATATCGCCTAATTTTCGTATCCTTATTTAAGAACAGAGGCATGAGAAATTTCTACATCTCAGACTACTACAAACCTTTAAAGCAGCTTTGTCTTTACCCTTTGTCAGAAAAATCACTCATTTGCATGAGGACTGAGGGACAAAAAAGTAAAAGCGAGACTTACTGGAGCTGCCGATAACACATCCACTGTATTATCTACTCTCAATTAAAAAAAGGGGGGAATAGGTACGAGGGACATATTAATATCTACTTAGTATAAGTTCGGTGCTCAATTATCGATTCAGGACGCTTTTGAAGATAATCTCCCCTCCCATATTAATGGCTGGATGTTTGGCATTATATATCTCGAGTTGAATAATTCGAGCTTCACCTCATAATTAATATCCAATAATTAACATTCATCAGTTTGTGATGTCGGCTTAATATTAATTTACATTTGAGTTTAGATAATTATTCAAGATTTTAATTTGGGAGGTTCTCGCTTACATAGGTGACTTTTTTTCTTTCCGTTTTACATGTAACAAGACGATATTGGTTAACAGCATATTTGACAAAGATTTCAGAACAGAAGAAAAAAGCAAGACGAGATAGGTAAAATTTACTTACGAGTTTTTAAGTCAAAGCTGTAATAAGAAAACAGTTAGCGGTAATTAGTACAAATTAGGTTCAAAGTTGGAAACATTTTTTAACCTTAGCTGAAGAGGCTGGAAACAGCGACCTACCCTTTATTAGGGTCATATCGGAAGTGGGAACCTAACAGACTCATTTTAGCTACATAAGGATATGGTGGGCGTTGTGTGTGTACTTTGGAGGCGGGGGGGGTAATGCTTTCATTTATGTTTTATTTTATTTTATTTCTTTTTCTATTTTTATTCTTTTGTTTTTTGGGGGGATTTTTTTGCTTTATCTATCGGGATTGAAATCTTCGAGCTTCATCTGATTAAATTAATTATTAAATCACAGACGCCTTCTAGTAATCAATGAGCCGAAAATAGCAAACGGCCTGAATTGCCTACCTTTAACCGTTATAGGAAATAAAAATCGACCCAGTTTCAAACAGAATTAACTAGCAGTACTTCACAACATACTTGGATAATCTCCTTCATTATTATCCTAAGTAACGATATAAAAACATTTTTTAAGTAGAATAACAATGAATTTTAAAACATTAAATAATAATAAATAGATTAGAACACTTCGCCCGAAATGTTGTACAAGGATTTATATATATTTAATACACCCATTTTATTTATTCTCATATTCAATTAAACTTTAAACCTAAAATGCTCTTAATCCAAGTACCAATATAACGATAATCTATAAACATTAATGCCCACTAATACGAAACTAAAACTAACCGTAACGTTTTTGCAAGGTTGTTACTGCCATAATATAAATATAGAAACAAAAATTAGAAAAAATTCTTTTTATAAAAAATCAATTATTGGGAAATAAAGGAATAGCAGGATCTAATTTAGGAACCCAACGAATGGGATATATAAAAAACATTAAATGGCTTAGGGTTCTCTGTAGAAATTTCTCATGACTCTGTTCTTAAATAAGGATACAAAAATTAGGCGGTATATTAATATTTGAATGGGCTTTTCCGTAACCACAGCAAAGGTAAATGTTTCTCCCATGCTTTTTTCCGTTAGGGATTTTTCCATTTGTTCTTTCTCTTCAAAAACTGCTCCATTGCCAAAAGTGTGTTTATTCATAAAGTCTGAAGAAATGCTGGTTTTTGAAAATTTTCAAACGATATAATGCTTGAAATTGCCGAACTTGACATGGAAACAACTGTAACGTAAATTGAAATACACTTTTTGTTGCCATCAACACCTTGTTTTTAAGTCTTGATTTTGCATACACAGTATATTAATGCTCAATTCTGAAATGTGATAATTTTGTAGTTTTCTCCTTAAGTCCATCATTTTTGGCTTAAAACCCATTGGTATATGAAAATTTACTCAATTATACGAACTCAGAATATTACATATAAGTATATATATATATATATATATATATATATATATATATATATATATATATAATGAAAATTACAATTAAATTTACCAAAATGATCCAAGATGGTAAAATTAAAGTATATTATAAATATTAAAGAATTAATATTTATAAAGTTATCTCAGCCAGATGTAAAAGCTCGATAAAACCAAATAGGAAATAGAGCTTATAATACGAGCAAACAGTTAATAAAACCTGTTAAAAACACTTTGAAATGAGTTAAAAACATATTTAATCTGAAAAGGAAACACTAGATAAGTATCTAGTGTTTCCTTTTCAGATTAAATATGTTTTTAACTCATTTCAAAGTGTTTTTAACATGCTTTATTAACTGTTTGCTCGTATATATATATATATATATATATATATATATATATATATATATAACAGAAACGGTCTCGTGTGATCTCACGAGGTCCCGCGAGATTCACGTGAGAGAATGTAATATAAAAGCAGGTCGATTGGAGGAGTGATAAAGTTTTCGCTGTACAGTCGGTAAACAGATGACGTTACAAGACGGTTACTCAATGCATTGGGACGAGTGAGTAAGGTTCCATTTCTACACAAACACCACATTTGAACAGAACAGAACAAAACTTTCATGACATAGGATGTTATTTCGGAATAACTAAATTCACCTTCCGGTTGGGATCAAAGTGTAGTATATGTTCTGATGTTACACTTAGTTAATTTGTCTTTAGTCAATGGAGGGGAAACCCTTCTATACTAAGGTAACTTGCACCTTTGGCTACTTTCGAGGTGCCCCTTTTAGGAAGCTGGTTTTCACCTACATTAAAAACTTTTTGTCACATTTTGCTTTTGTAGGAAAGCAAATAAATACCTATTTTATATCTAAAATTTCAACATGTTTAATTTTCATGATATTTCAACACGAATGCAATTTTAATTTTTTCCGCATCTTTCAAACGTATATGTTAACAGACGGAAAGTACCAGTGTTTAGGAAGGCTATGACAGCAGAGATAATTTTATTTGCACTACAAAAATATCGCTAAAGTTGATAAAACATTTGAAACCAGACAGAAAAACGAACTATTTTACAGTCGAGAGATCGATTTTTTTTAAATATGTCGTTTTAAGCAAAAATAATATTACGTTCTTAATTGTCCTTCTGAAAATAGTAATATACCTAAAAATTACGAAAAAATATCCAGTAGAAAAATATTTATAGTTAACAGTCATTTTTTACGGAAAATTGAGGAAAATCGCAGTTTTCTTGGACGTTATGAACTAGATAGTAGGAGTCTACACACAGAGGACTGTTACGGACCAGGAGTAGATAGAGAGAGAAAGAGTGTGAATGTGTACATACGGTCTGTTAGCTCGTTCCCCATAAATAGTCGCAGGGGTGTTGACGCGCACGAGCGTGCGCTTCCCAAAAGGGAGGTGGCTGGTTAGCCCAACCTCTCTGGTCGAGAGCTGGTCCTAAAAAGAGGAGCCGCTTGTTGCTCTCTCTTTTATACTCGTTTCCGGTGGTCATTTGCACATGTGTATATTTCCTTAGAAAGCGGAAGTGACGTCGTCCATGTGTGCGTTCGTGTACGCGTGTGTGAGTACATGTGTATGCGTTAGCGTGTGTGTGTATACACGTGAATGTCGAGCAGTGAAGATCATGTCCATCGTGCCTCTATTTGGTCGAAAGCCACTTTGGGACTCGGGAAGGATGGTTTCTGCAAGGGGTGTAAGCCTGTTGGCCAAAACCCGAGCTAGGGCTTTCCCTGTTGTAGAGAGGAGAGAAATGCCCCGGTAGTCCCCACAATTTGCCTTGTCTCCCTTCTAAAAGATGGAGGCAACTAGGGCATCTCTAAGTTGTGCAGAGATTTTCTCTTGTTCCCATATTTTGAGCAGCATGGCATGGATGTGTCTGAGAAGATGAAGCCCGCCTTTCTTCAGGATTTCTGCTGGGATGCCGTCAGAACCAGCCGCCTTATTGTTTTTTATCTTCCTAATTGCATCCCGCACCTCTTCCAGACTGGGTGGTTTTCCCATGCTCTCAATTATGGGCTGTTGGGGGATTTTTTCAAGGGCCTCCATCTCTGGAGTGGTGTCCCTGTTCAGAAGATCCTCGTAATGCTCTTTCCATCTATTTGTTATTTCTCCCTTTCCTTTCAGCAGCGTGAGCCCATCCTTAGACCGAAGGGGGATCAGAGAACGGTAGCTGGGGCCGTATACCACTTTTGTGGCTTCAAAGAATCGTCGTTGTCCCCAGAGTCAGCAAACTGCTGGATCTCCTGAGCCTTCTTCATCCACCAGAGGTTCTTCAGCTTCCTGATTGTCGATTGGACAGCCGCTTTAGCCTTGGCATGGGCAGCTCTTTTAACCTTGCAATTGATGTTATTCTGCCAGGTGATAAAAGTTTGCCTCTTGATGTCTATAAGCTGTTGGATTTCTGTATCGTTTTCATCGTACCAATCCTGATGTTTCCGCTTTTTCTGCCCTAGGATGCTTATACTGGAGTCCATGATGGCAGAGGACAGCTTGTCCCAGTGCTCTTCAGCGTCATGCGGATACTGCTTGCGCAGGTCCGCGCTAAGAGCCGCCTGGAGGTGTTGTTGGTAGGTGATATCGCCCAGCTGCTCGATGTTAAGCTTTGGTCGGCTCTGTCTTTTTTGCATCCTTTGCTTCCACATTAAATGGATAGACATGATGGAGCGAATAAGACGGTGGTCGGTCCAACAATTGTCTGTACTGGTCATTGCCCTGGTGTTCAGCACATCACAGTTGTCTTTGGCACGGGCAATGACATAGTCAATGAGGTGCCTGATTTTACTTCGAGGGTGCATCCATGATGTTTTGAATGCGTTTTTTTGTCGGAAAAGTGTGTTCGTGATGATTAGGTTATGTTCTGAGCACTTTGTCAGTAGGAGTGTACCATTTGAGTTAATGTTCCCAACTCCTTCTCTTCCAAGCGTTCCTCTCCAGTGCTGATGGTCTCGTCCCACTCTGGCATTGAAGTCCCCAAGTAGGATTATCTTGTCCCCCTTGGGGGCCCCGGATAAAATGGTGTCAAGGTCAGCATAAAAGGTCTCCTTTATTTCATTATGTGCATGAAGTGTTGGAGCATACGCACTAATCACAGTGGCCATTTGGCTGCCCGCAAGCATCAGGCGCATGGTCATTAGGCGTTCGTTGATGCCCACAGGGGGCTCATTTAGGTGGCGGATGAGGCTGTTCTTTATAGCAAAGCCCACGCCATGGATACGTGGCTCTTCTGCAGGCCTTCCTTTCCAAAAGAAGGTGTACCCGCCTTTCTCCTCCCTCAGCTGCCCGTTGTCAGCCAGTCGGATTTCAGAGAGCGCAGCTATGTCAATCTGGAACCTCCTTAGCTCTCTTGAGATAATGGCAGTTCTTCTTTCGGGTCGATCACTTGTTTTGTTGTCCATGAGGGTCCTCACATTCCAGGTTCCAAAATATAAGCGTAAGTTTTCTTTCTTTTTCCGACCGCGTGGTGGTGATCCCTCTGGATGCGGTAGTCTAGACGGGGTTTTTTGAGGCAAGCTATTTTTAGGGGTACCTTTTCTAACCCCCCTCCCCTACTGGGGTGAGCAGAGTGGATCCTAAGCAGGGCTGCTCAGTCATGGATGCAGCTGCCGAAAAACTCTTTCTGCCTCGGTGCGTGAGGTTAGAGACTTAATCTGGCACCCACCGCCTATGTGCCAGGTTGCAGCTAGGAGCTGCTAGACTACACTGTCCTGCTCCCGTCACCACTTCCTGGTCGCCACAGGACTTTTTCTATCCGGGAATTAAGGGAGAGCTCTCTCTCTCTCTCTCTGCCTCAGTCCGAGAGCTTAATGACTAAAACTGTCACAAGACTTTTCCATCCATGATGTAGAGTAGGATGTGTTCCCTTTCGGGAGAACGCCTGCGCGTGATGTCTTTTAACGTGGGGAGACTGATGCGCTTGCAACCACCACACGGCCCCTTGGCAGAGGAGGGCCTGATTCCAATGGCATGGAGAACCACGACGACTGGAGACTCTCTTCTGTTGCAGCCTTCTTCCGCCTTCAGTGCCGTTGTGTCATTATTGTCATCATCCGCCGCATCAGCCGTTGAGGTTTTTTGGATCACTCTTTGTCTGGAACCTCCCCTTCAACCTTACCGCCATGGGTGGCCTTACCAGGAGCCTAGGCTCTGGACGGCATCGCTCTCAGGTTCATCGGAACGCACAAGGTTCTCCACCACGACAAGGTGGCGATCCAAGAAAAGTGCATGGAGCAAAATTTACCATTATACATGGCTTTTATAGACCTTACTAAAGCCTTTGACTCTGTGAACCGTCAAGCCCTTTGGCTGGTTCTTGCAAGGTTTGGATGCCCAGAGAGGTACATTCGGGTACTGAGACTGCTACATGACAATATGTCAGCTACAGTCCTCAGTAATAGTGGAGATGAAACAGAGCCCTTCAGGGTTGACACGGGAGTGAAACAGGGATGTGTCATTGCCCCAACCCTGTTCCCCATCTTCATTACTGCTATCCTCCATCTCACGGACAAACATCTTCCCCATGGAGTTCGAATTATGTACAGAACTGACGGGCGACTTTTTAACATCAACAGATTTAGGGCCAAAAGTCGAACGAACACCATATCCATTATGGAGCTACAGTATGCAGACGATAACGCCCTTGTAGCTCTCTCAGAAGAGGACCTACAGTGTACACTGGTTGCCTTCACGAGGGCGTACAAACAGCTAGGACTAACAATTAATATTAAAAAAAACCCAAATCCTCCATCAATCACCACCAAACAGTACTCCAGTCTCACCCCCAAACATCTCCATCGACAACGCTAGACTGGAAAATGTGGACCACTTCCCATACCTAGGCAGCATCCTATCATCAAAAGCCAACATAGATGATGAAATACAACACCGTCTCAGCTGTGCCAGTGGGGCTTTCTCAAGGCTAAGGAAGAGAGTATTTGAGAACCGTGACCTTCTGGCAAAGACCAAAATCATGGTATACAAAGCTGTCTTGCTGCCCACTCTTCTCTATAGATCGGAGACCTGGACCACATACAGGAGACACGTAAAATCCCTGGAGACGCACCACCAAAGATGCCTCCGAAAAATCCTCAGATTAAGTTGGAAGGACCGACGCACCAACACTAGCATCCTGAGTGAGGCTGACATTCCCACTATCACCGCTACTGTTGCTCAACGCCAGCTCAGATGGACTGGTCATGTTGTCCGAATGCCGGATCTCTGCCTCCCAAAACAGATTTTTTACTCTCAGCTTGTTGAGGGAAGGCGTGCCCAGGGTGGCCAAAAGATGAGGTATAAGGACAACATCAAAGCAAATCTAAAGCGGTTTCACATGGACCTTGAGACATGGGAGGACGTGGCTGGGAGCAGGTTGGCATGGAGGAGCGCTGTCCACGAAGGTGCTGCGCTTTATATTAGTGACCTAAATCAAGCTGCTGAGGATAAACGCAAGCACAGAAAGGACAGATTATCAACCAGACACACCCAACCCAACCCCACCCCACCACCACTACCTTTATCTGCCCAAATTGCAAAAGACAAATTTGGTCTAGGATTGGGCTCTATGCTCACCTGAGGACCCACAGAAGCCACAACGGAGGACAGTCTTACTCGGACACGAGTGACCGCCGATGATTATGACACGTGAATGTGAGTGTATGTACGCGAACGTGAATATATATACTGTGTGGACGTGGGCGCGTATGTTTGTGTGCGCGTATGTATATGACATAGCTTAAAATATGAATGTGTGTTTTTGTGCGAGCCTTTTCTAGGCTTGCACAATACTCCCCTTCCTAGGAAAAAAATATTTGCAGTGTATATATATATATATATATATATATATATATATATATATATATTGTGAGTAATGTTTTCGGCAATTGATTTTTCGTCCTGTTTTTATTTTTTTTTGCTGTTAGTGTGGTTGTTTGAAAAACGTCAAAAGGAACGGAATGTCAAAAACGGAGTGTGTTCGTAAAAAAAAGTACTTACACCGGGAAATGCGTTTACTCTTTTTTTTTTTTTTAGGTTGACATTTGTTTGTTTGGTTTTTTGTTGTGTGCTGACATGTGCAAAGAGTTGCTTGGACAGAGAGGTGAATTGTTCGTTTGGAAGGAAATTTTTTTCGTTTCGTGGTGACGTGTGTGTGTCCAGTTGACGGTATCTTCGCATGTGAGTCTACGGTAATGTGTGCATCGTTTGGACTAGCGCTAGTTGCGCGTTTGTTCTTTTTGAACGATGTGTTTGGTTGCCGTTGTCTTCGCATGTGCGTCTGCGGTAGTGTGTGTACATTTTCTGTACGGGCGTTTGTTGTGTATTCGTTCGTGGTTGCCGGCTGTCAACGAAACTTCCAAGTTTTGAGTTTATCAGCGTGCGTGGTGCATCTCAACTCGTATTGTTGATTCAACTTCTTCCAATGTGTTGATAGGGATGTCCTGTTTCTTTGTTATTGCGTCTGCTGTGCGGGAGAGAATTGTACATAGGCCTATGTGGTTTTGCTCCTCGCGTTTATTGCAGTGTAATGTCAGGAAACCGTGAAAATGTTTGTCGACCTCGAACTTTTCTTTAAATCCGGTAGTAAAGTCGACAGCTCTGTATTCGTTTTTTTTTTTGCCGAGTCTCACGAGGGATTTCGTCATTGTTCTTTGTAGTAGTTCCTGTGGGTAGTGGTTCGCTTGTTTTTCTTTGTTGAAAAGTTCGTTTTTTTCTTTATCAAATAAAACGCGCGTCTCGCTCAAAACAATTAATTTAAAAAAAAAACGGCGATACTCGAACAAAAATAAACGGGCAAAGAGCCCTCTCTCACTCTATCACTCCTGCCAGAGCAAGAAGTATGATATAATTCAATAACTTGAGTGTTATTTCTTCCGGCCGTCACACCAATAGTTTCCTGGGTAAGGTTAACACTGTTGTCCAAACTTCCAACTTCCAAACTTCTGTATACGTAACGCACCTTCTCTCAACTCCCAACGTACTTCTGCTAATTCAACTTATTTCTTCGAAATCCAACTTCAAAATGTACGTCCCTCTAAAAAATCAACCCTCTTTTATCTCCAACCAAGAGCATCTCATTTGCATATCGGGTGGTCACATTGCAGGCATATAAAGAGATAAGGCAGTCATTTTTGTTTCTTTTTCATTCTTTTCAGTCCACGACCGACCCGTTGAATTATGCACACGTGCTAGTTAGGTAAGTCGCACGTTTCCTACACTCCCACCTGATCTCATGATCACACACAGGGAAGGGGGACAGTCGTCTTTGTCGGGTACTTCTTCGAAGAATCGAGGGAAGCACTTCCTCATTGCCATCTTCCTCATTACCACCGTTATTGCCACCAATCTGTTCCATTATCCCCTCTTGTGGTTCCCTATGCGGTGTTTCACAATCATAGCAAGGGGCAGTATCCGTCTTTGTCGTATACGCCTTCGAATAATCGGCATCACTTCCTCGGTTTCATCTTCCGCAGTATGTTCCATCATTCCCCCTCGTGGTGCTATAGGAGGCGGTGTTTCACAATCACGGCGGGTGGGCAGTATTCGTCTTTCTCGGGTACTTTGATGAGGAACTGGTTGTATTACTTCATGTCCATCGTTCTCATCACTACTGCCACTAGTATGTTCCATCATTCCCTCATCTGGTTCTGTAGGTAGTGTTTCTATGCTCACTTGTAGGAGCAGTGGGCGATCAGGATCATCCCTGAACTGTATGTGATCTTCCTCATTGTAGTGAATAGTATCAGTAAGTAAAGAATTGCCTTTTAGAAAGGTTTTATTAACTGTAAAATACACGTACGCTCTTGAAAAGATCGAGCGGGAAAATGAAACAGAGGGCGCTTTTATTATGAATGTCAATCCCAAGGGGGATAACTCTTAACAACAAATTAAATCATAACATTTTCCCCGTCCTAAAGTATTCAAGTAAGGGGTAATTAATTATAGACACATTTTTTTTTTTTTTTTTTACAATCACATAAGAATCATTTTATTTACAAATAACATATGAACCCTGTTATGATTTAATTTGTTGTTAAGAGTTATCCCCCTTGGGATTGACATTCATAATAAAAGCGCCCTCTGTTTCATTTTCCCGCTCGATCCTTTTAAGAGCGTACGTGTATTTTACAGTTAATAAAACCTTTCTAAAAGGCAATTCTTTACTTACTGATACTACTCACTTCAATTTTATTAACTGTAAAAAAAAAAAAAATAATGGATCGAATCTTACGTCCCGACAGATTCGAGGTGGAACCTACATGCCCTAATTCCGAAGAATCCTATAGGCATTGGAAATTAACCCTCCAGAATTATATCCGCTCACATAATAACGGATTAATCGAAAACACTTCAGATAATTTCTTTGCCTTGATCAATTGTATTTCAGCCTCTGTTTTCGATTTAATAAGCGATAAAACCGACTACGATAGTGCATTTAGAACATTGGACGCCGCTTATTTAAAACCTGAAAATATTGTTTATAATAGATATCGATTGATGACGACGAAGCAACAAACAACACAAAATATAGATGCCTTCATACTACAATTGGAAATGCTTGCCAAAACATGTAACTTCGAAGCGGTTTCTGCTGAAGAAAACAAAAATCAATACATTCGGGAAGCTTTCATCGGTGGAATTTCTTCTTCGTCCATCCGACAACGACTGTTAGAAAAACCCATCCTGACTTTACAAGACACATATGCCACGGCCAGATCTCTTGAACAAGCAGAAAAGCATTCGATAAGCTACGCAAATAACTTTACTGTAGCA
This sequence comes from Euprymna scolopes, assembly GCF_053919585.1. Taxonomy (NCBI): domain Eukaryota; kingdom Metazoa; phylum Mollusca; class Cephalopoda; order Sepiida; family Sepiolidae; genus Euprymna; species Euprymna scolopes. The sequence goes on along the minus strand of NC_136487.1, from coordinate 177,215,273 downwards.
GCTACAAATAATCCTTCGGGCTACAATCGTATAGCTGTGACTAAAGAAAATATGCATCCAAAAGGGGTTTGTTTTTTCTGTGGAAAATCACGTCATCCTCGATATTTATGTCCTGCACGAAACGCCGAATGTAAAAAATGCAAAAAAAATGGTCATTGGGCTAAAGTGTGTAAATCTTCTATTTCTAACACTCATACTGCTGTTCTTTATGACGACTCTGACTACCCCTCACCTTCTCTATCCTGACTAGGAACTAACTCCAAAGATGTCACATTCACTCAATGCCAAATTAACGGGCACTTCGTGAACGCTATGGTGGACTCCGGCAGTGTAAAAACATTCATTAATAAAAATACTGCTAAAAAACTTAAACTCTTCACAATACCTAAAAACAAAACTATAACTCTGGCTGCTTCCGATCAACATGCTAAAATAACTGGCGAAGCTGTCGTGGATTTAATACTGAAAGATAAAACCCATTCTGGAATAACAATTGAAATCATTGAAAACCTTTTCATTGATTTAATAATCGGAAAAGATATTTTAAAAAAATATAAAAAAGTAACACTTAAATTCGACGGTCCTAGAGACAAACTTATAATTGGAGCTATAAACACGAATATTTTTTCTTACCATAAACGTTCCACCCCCTCCTCTCTTTTCTAATCTTTCTCCTCATACTACTCCTATTGCGACAAAATCCCGACGTTACACTTTTGCCGCCAACAAATTCATAAAAGAAGAGACTGCTAGAATGTTGAAAGAAGGCATAATTGAACCTTCGATATCTCCGTGGCGAGCGCAAGTTCTTGTAACTTCGAATGAGAATCATAAGAAAAGAATGGTAGTCGACTACAGCGATACCATTAATAGATTCACGGAACTAGACGCTTACCCAATGCCTAATATCAATAAGATGGTAGACGACATCGCTCAATATAACATCTTCTCTACTCTCGACCTAAAATCTGCTTATCACCAAATACCTATAAATCATGCTGATCGTAAATTCACTGCGTTTGAAGTAAGTGGCAAACTTTTTCAATTTACTCGTCTTCCTTTTGGCGTCACCAATGGAGTAAGTGCTTTCCAGAGGAGCATAGACTATATTATAGAAAAAGAAAATCTAACCGATACCTTTGTGTATGTTGATAACGTAACTATATGCGGAAAAAATCAAGAAGAACACGATTACAATCTTCAAAAATTCTACAAAATTGCTAAACAATATAACATCACTTTAAATGAAAATAAAAGCATAATTTCTTCTAGTTCTATTACTCTACTCGGCTACACCATAGAAAATAATCAAATAGCTCCCGATTATCAAAGACTAAAACCATTACTCGAAATGCCACCTCCGCTGAATCTTAAATCTCAAAAAAGAATAGTTGGAATGTTTTCCTATTACTGCAAATTCATTAAAAAATTTTCTGATAAAATTTTATTACTAAATCAAAACAAAGAATTTCCACTACCTCCATCTGTATTAAAATCTTTTCAAACATTGAAAAATGATCTAAAAGACGCCACTGTAATAACGGTAGATCCAAATAAAGAATTTGAAGTAGAAACGGACGCTAGTAACTATTGCATTGCTGCAACACTAAATCAAGAAGGTCGTCCTATTGCATTTTTTTCAAGAACTCTCAATACTAACGAAATTAAGCACCATGCAGTAGAAAAAGAGGCAGCCGCTATTGTAGAAGCTCTCCGTAAGTGGCGACATTTTCTACTCGGCAGGCACTTTAAAGTCATCACAGATCAGAAGAGCATCAGCTTCATATTCGACAATAAAAGAAAATCAAAAATTAAGAATGACAAAATATGTCGTTGGCGTATAGAATTATCCCAATACAATTTCACTATAGTTTATCGACCTGGACCTGAAAATATTGCTGCTGACACATTCTCTCACATCTCTGCTCTTACTTACAATCTACAAGATCTTCGTGATTTACATAAACAATTATGTCATCCTGGTGTTTCAAGACTAAGCCATTTTATAAGAACGAGGAACCTCCCTTTTACTTTGGATCAAATTAAGAATATTACTGACTCTTGCTCATCCTGTCAATTACTGAAACCCAAATTCGCCAATACCAATGGAGGGACTCTCATTCAAGTCATATTACCTTTTCAACGATTAAATCTTGATTTTAAAGGCCCTCTACCTACCTCTATACATGGCAACAAATATCTACTTACTCTAATTGATGAGTATTCCCGTTTTCCTTTCGCTTTTCCTTGCAGAGATATGACAAGCAAAACCATTATCCACTGTCTAAACAAACTCTTTTCAATTTTTGGTTTGCCTGACATGATACATACTGACCGTGCTTCTGATTTCTTAGCAAGAGAAATAAAGGATTTTTTACACAAAAAAGAAATTGCTACTTCTAAAACAAGTAGATATCATCCTGAAGGTAATGGACAGATTGAAAAACTCAACGGTTCCTTATGGAAGGCCATTCAAACAACATTACATTCTAATCAAATGAAACTACCTTATTGGGAAGACATACTACCGGACGCACTTCATTCAATTAGATCATTACTTTGTACTGCCACTAATATGACTCCCCATGATAGACTATTTAAATATAGTCGTAAATCTGCTTCCGGAATTTCAATTCCTTCTTGGGTTAAACCAGGCCCAATATATATTAGAAACCACACTAAAACAAGTAAACATGACCCTCCTGTAACGCCTGCCACCCTAATAGATGTCAACCCCCACTACACTTATGTTCAACTACCTTCTGGTACTGAAACCACTGTCAACGTTCGAGACTTAGCTCCAAACTCATCAAATGAAGAAAACTCTAATAATAATCCTACTACTTCAGAGAATTTATTTGAACCTTCTACTAATGAAAACATTGGTCATGAGGAAGACAAAAATCAATCGTCTGATCTTGAAGAAAATCAGATTTCACTAAAAAATAATACTGAAAATCAGCATTCCTGCCAATCTGTGCGGAGGTCGTCCCGAGTTCGACAATTCCCTAGTAAATATAAGGATTTTGTGATTAAATACTGAAAAAACTGCAGTTTGGGTTCATATGTTATTTGTAAATAAAATGATTCTTATGTGATTGTAAAGAAAAAAAAAAAATTTGTCTATAATTAATTACCCCTTACTTGAATACTTTAGGACGGGGAAAATGTTATGATTTAATTTGTTGTTAAGAGTTATCCCCCTTGGGATTGACATTCATAATAAAAGCGCCCTCTGTTTCATTTTCCAGCTCGATCCTTTCAAGAGCGTACGTGTATTTTACAGTTAATAAAACCTTTCTAAAAGGCAATTCTTTACTTACTGATACTACTCACTTCATTTTGGTTGTCGTTTAATTCATGAGGCACATATTTATCATTTTTTTTTCTTTTCAATCTTTCACAAGTGGTTAGAAATTCGTATAAACGTTAAGTATATATAATAAAGAAGCAAGTTCTCGAATAGTTGTGCATGAGTTGACTTTGACTAAGGCTCTTAATTGATCGTTGTAAACATTCGATGACCGAATACTACACTCATCATCTTCAAGAAAACCGTCACCGCCACGCTTCCTGGGTCAAACGCTTCATTGATATCGCAAACTGTTTCAGCAGCTCTTCGGCCTAGCTTGGATTGAAAATTGTGCAAATTTGCTTTTATTCCTTCTTGTATTCAACATTGTGAAAAGAAGACATAATTGTTTTAAATTAACTGCAATTTAAACGATTAGATAAAGCAGAAAAACGTTCTTTAAAATGATATTGAAAGCAAAGGTTTTATAACGAAAACTTATTTGAAAATACATCATTTGAAATGAAAATTTAAAATTCCGCAAGAACTTTCCTCTGAACCTAATATCCGTCCATCCATCTATTCATCTATCTATCTATCTATCTGCAGTTTTTTCAGTATTTAGTCACAAAATCCTTATATTTACTAGGGAATTGTCGAACTCGGGACGACCTCCGCACAGATTGGCAGGAATGCTGATTTTCAGTATTATTTTTTAGTGAAATCTGATTTTCTTCAAGATCAGACGATTGATTTTTGTCTTCCTCATGACCAATGTTTTCATTAGTAGAAGGTTCAAATAAAGTCTCTGAAGTAGTAGGATTATTATTAGAGTTTTCTTCATTTGATGAGTTTGGAGCTAAGTCTCGAACGTTGACAGTGGTTTCAGTACCAGAAGGTAGTTGAACATAAGCGTAGTGGGGGTTGACATCTATTAGGGTGGCAGGCGTTACAGGAGGGTCATGTTTACTTGTTTTAGTGTGGTTTCTAATATATATTGGGCCTGGTTTAACCCAAGAAGGAATTGAAATTCCGGAAGCAGATTTACGACTATATTTAAATAGTCTATCATGGGGAGTCATATTAGTGGCAGTACAAAGTAATGATCTAATTGAATGAAGTGCGTCCGGTAGTATGTCTTCCCAATAAGGTAGTTTCATTTGATTAGAATGTAATGTTGTTTGAATGGCCTTCCATAAGGTACCGTTGAGTTTTTCAATCTGTCCATTACCTTCAGGATGATATCTACTTGTTTTAGAAGTAGCAATTCCTTTTTTGTGTAAAAAATCCTTTATTTCTCTTGCTAAGAAATCAGAAGCACGGTCAGTATGTATCATGTCAGGCAAACCAAAAATTGAAAAGAGTTTGTTTAGACAGTGGATAATGGTTTTGCTTGTCATATCTCTGCAAGGAAAAGCGAAAGGAAAACGGGAATACTCATCAATTAGAGTAAGTAGATATTTGTTGCCATGTATAGAGGTAGGTAGAGGGCCTTTAAAATCAAGATTTAATCGTTGAAAAGGTAATATGACTTGAATGAGAGTCCCTCCATTGGTATTGGCGAATTTGGGTTTCAGTAATTGACAGGATGAGCAAGAGTCAGTAATATTCTTAATTTGATCCAAAGTAAAAGGGAGGTTCCTCGTTCTTATAAAATGGCTTAGTCTTGAAACACCAGGTGACATAATTGTTTATGTAAATCACGAAGATCTTGTAGATTGTAAGTAAGAGCAGAGATGCGAGAGAATGTGTCAGCAGCAATATTTTCAGGTCCAGGTCGATAAACTATAGTGAAATTGTATTGGGATAATTCTATACGCCAACGACATATTTTGTCATTCTTAATTTTTGATTTTCTTTTATTGTCGAATATGAAGCTGATGCTCTTCTGATCTGTGATGACTTTAAAGTGCCTGCCGAGTAGAAAATGTCGCCACTTACGGAGAGCTTCTACAATAGCGGCTGCCTCTTTTTCTACTGCATGGTGCTTAATTTCGTTAGTATTGAGAGTTCTTGAAAAAAATGCAATAGGACGACCTTCTTGATTTAGTGTTGCAGCAATGCAATAGTTACTAGCGTCCGTTTCTACTTCAAATTCTTTATTTGGATCTACCGTTATTACAGTGGCGTCTTTTAGATCATTTTTCAATGTTTGAAAAGATTTTAATACAGATGGAGGTAGTGGAAATTCTTTGTTTTGATTTAGTAATAAAATTTTATCAGAAAATTTTTTAATGAATTTGCAGTAATAGGAAAACATTCCAACTATTCTTTTTTGAGATTTAAGATTCAGCGGAGGTGGCATTTCGAGTAATGGTTTTAGTCTTTGATAATCGGGAGCTATTTGATTATTTTCTATGGTGTAGCCGAGTAGAGTAATAGAACTAGAAGAAATTATGCTTTTATTTTCATTTAAAGTGATGTTATATTGTTTAGCAATTTTGTAGAATTTTTGAAGATTGTAATCGTGTTCTTCTTAATTTTTTCCGCATATAGTTACGTTATCAACATACACAAAGGTATCGGTTAGATTTTCTTTTTCTATAATATAGTCTATGCTCCTCTGGAAAGCACTTACTCCATTGGTGACGCCAAAAGGAAGACGAGTAAATTGAAAAAGTTTGCCACTTACTTCAAACGCAGTGAATTTACGATCAGCATGATTTATAGGTATTTGGTGATAAGCAGATTTTAGGTCGAGAGTAGAGAAGATGTTATATTGAGCGATGTCGTCTACCATCTTATTGATATTAGGCATTGGGTAAGCGTCTAGTTCCGTGAATCTATTAATGGTATCGCTGTAGTCGACTACCATTCTTTTCTTATGATTCTCATTCGAAGTTACAAGAACTTGCGCTCGCCACGGAGATATCGAAGGTTCAATTATGCCTTCTTTCAACATTCTAGCAGTCTCTTCTTTTATGAATTTGTTGGCGGCAAAAGTGTAACGTCGGGATTTTGTCGCAATAGGAGTAGTATGAGGAGAAAGATTAGAAAAGAGAGGAGGGGGTGGAACGTTTATGGTAAGAAAAAAATATTCGTGTTTATAGCTCCAATTATAAGTTTGTCTCTAGGACCGTCGAATTTAAGTGTTACTTTTTTATATTTTTTTAAAATATCTTTTCCGATTATTAAATCAATGAAAAGGTTTTCAATGATTTCAATTGTTATTCCAGAATGGGTTTTATCTTTCAGTATTAAATCCACGACAGCTTCGCCAGTTATTTTAGCATGTTGATCGGAAGCAGCCAGAGCTATAGTTTTGTTTTTAGGTATTGTGAAGAGTTTAAGTTTTTTAGCAGTATTTTCATTAATGAATGTTTTTACACTGCCGGAGTCCACCATAGCGTTCACGAAGTGCCCGTTAATTTGGCATTGAGTGAATGTGACATCTTTGGAGTTAGTTCCTAGTCAGGATAGAGAAGGTGAGGGGTAGTCAGAGTCGTCATAAAGAACAGCAGTATGAGTGTTAGAAATAGAAGATTTACACACTTTAGCCCAATGACCATTTTTTTTGCATTTTTTACATTCGGCGTTTCGTGCAGGACATAAATATCGAGGATGACGTGATTTTCCACAGAAAAAACAAACCCCTTTTGGATGCATATTTTCTTTAGTCACAGCTATACGATTGTAGCCCGAAGGATTATTTGTAGCTGCTACAGTAAAGTTATTTGCGTAGCTTATCGAATGCTTTTCTGCTTGTTCAAGAGATCTGGCCGTGGCATATGTGTCTTGTAAAGTCAGGATGGGTTTTTCTAACAGTCGTTGTCGGATGGACGAAGAAGAAATTCCACCGATGAAAGCTTCCCGAATGTATTGATTTTTGTTTTCTTCAGCAGAAACCGCTTCGAAGTTACATGTTTTGGCAAGCATTTCCAATTGTAGTATGAAGGCATCTATATTTTGTGTTGTTTGTTGCTTCGTCGTCATCAATCGATATCTATTATAAACAATATTTTCAGGTTTTAAATAAGCGGCGTCCAATGTTCTAAATGCACTATCGTAGTCGGTTTTATCGCTTATTAAATCGAAAACAGAGGCTGAAATACAATTGATCAAGGCAAAGAAATTATCTGAAGTGTTTTCGATTAATCCGTTATTATGTGAGCGGATATAATTCTGGAGGGTTAATTTCCAATGCCTATAGGATTCTTCGGAATTAGGGCATGTAGGTTCCACCTCGAATCTGTCGGGACGTAAGATTCGATCCATTATTTTTTTATTTTTTTATTTTTTTTACAGTTAATAAAATTGAAGTGAATAGTATCAGTAAGTAAAGAATTGCCTTTAAGAAAGGTTTTATTAACTGTAAAATACACGTACGCTCTTGAAAGGATCGAGCGGGAAAATGAAACAGAGGGCGCTTTTATTATGAATGTCAATCCCAAGGGGGATAACTCTTAACAACAAATTAAATCATAACACTCATTATCCTCAGAATCAGAAGAGGTATAACAGGGGTGGATATCTTTTACATGACGTGGTACACCATTAATCTACATGGTCTGAGGACTTGTGATTTTGTCAATGAAACTTCCAAGTTTTGAGTTTATCAGCGTGCGTGGTGCATCTCAACTCGTATTGTTGATTCAACTTCTTCCAATGTGTTGATAGGGGTGTCCTGTTTCTTTGTTATTGCGTCTGCTGTGCGGGAGAGAATTGTACATAGGCCTATGTGGTTTTGCTCCTCGCGTTTATTTTCCTCTGCAAAATTTTAAAGTGCACCCAGCATTTGGGGGTTTTACCCAAACACGGTCTCCCACTTGATATGGTGTATTTACAACGCTAACCACTGATGGTGTGACATCAATTCCTTTTATACGCTGTTCATAGCGGTAAATCCCATTAGCTGGTGGAGTTTCTGGTGTTGCATCGTCCTTTGGTGTCACATTATACTAGTACACAGCTTCTGGAATAGAACACCGTGTCCTGGCTGCAATTCTTTTAATGGTGAGGTTAGGGTTATCTTCTGGAAAATATGCACATCGGTAACGCATTCTAATCCCTCATTCCTGCGTAAATTTCTGAAGTTCTTGACATCGAAATGTAGTGGCGTTATCAGTCAGAATTTCCAGCGGGGCACCACGTTAAAAAAAGACAGCTCTCAACTGTCGTATAATACTAGATGCATCCTGTTGTGTCAACAAGCGCCATATCGTGAAACGTGTCGGACCACAATCTGTCAAGGTCAAAAAATGCTTGCCCTCATAATGCGTTACATCCATTCCTACTCGATACCAGTTGTCCTCCACCTCAAGCTTCCCTTTTTGCCATTGGGACGGTGCCGGATCAATTCGCTGACACTCTTCAAACGAGCGTATAGCTGCCTTGATTGATGCTCTTGTAGTTGAAGGACACACTCTTCGGACAATATATGTTGTCCTCCGAATTCCGGGATGTCCACTCTGCTGATGTATTGTATGGATCTAGTCAGGTGTTAATTGATCTGTTACGGTCGCGCATGTCTGTTGTGGAGGATCAGATCCATGCCTCATTACATCAATACCTCTTTGGTTCTCTAGTCAAGCTATCAGCCAAATTCTGCATGGACGAAACTAAGGTAATGTCCACCTGCAAGCTGTATTCGTCAACTAGACGCTTTATTATTGCCAGTCTCCTTCGTACTATCTCATTTGCAGCTCTAGTCTTAACTCGAGCCTTTCCAGTCAAGGTGTCGGTCAACCAGTGGTAAACACACAACGAGTCAGGGTGAAGATGCACAACCTTAGCTTGCCATTGCAATGCAAGATTAAGCCCTTTTAACGTGGCATCAAGTTCTGCCAAATGTATATACTGGGCATCATTTTACGGACGAAGCCAGCACGCATCTTCCACAACAGCACCCAACTGTTCCAACACGACACCTGTAGCCAGTGAACTTGCGTCAACCCATGCATTCAGTTCGTTCCCAGATACTTGCCACTCACCCTGGGCAGGGTCGTTTCTATGTACTCTGGACAACGTTTCAGCCATCATTTGCTGGAGAGAATCATCATCCACCATGTCGTCCCATCCTTTGGTTACTGCAGTTACTCGTCTTTTTAATACTCCTGTTGCCGATCGGAGCAATCCACAGACAGGTAGATGTCCTACTAATTTACTGCAACTATAAAACACAATGCGTCTTGTCAATGCACTGGGTAACTCTGGAAATGCGCTCCCTCGCTTCCATCGCAAAGTATTGCCCTTCTCATAGACCTCTAGGCCTAACACGGGCACCCCTTCCTTTAGGCGCTTAGGGTCTTTGCTTACTAACCCAAACGATTCCAGTTTTGCTCGAACCACATCTGCAGACATTATATCCTCATTAACGTAGATGTCGTCAATTTAAGCTGAAGCAGTGTTTGCTGTGGTCTCATCCTGTATCGAAACTGTTTTAATAATATTTGTCATTATTAAGGGTGCTACGTTTAGGCCAAAACCTAAACGTGTCAAACAATATCGTTTTCCCTTGATTATCACTGTCTGAAATGGCCATAATGACTCATGGAAACGTATCTGCAGGTAGGCTCTCTTCAAATCCAGCAGTGCTACATTACTCCCTTTCTGACGCCACTCTCTTAGTTTGGCAGCGCACACATCTGCGTTTCCAATGAAAGCATCAACATGTTGATTCAATTCTCGGTAATCCATTACGGGCCGAATTTTGTCTTTAGTAGGTTTTTTAACAGCCATGAGCGGAATTAATACTTTGGGTAGTCCCAGACGTTCCTGAGGGTACGGTATTAACCATCTGTTATCAATCTACATCTGAAGTTCTTCTTCATATGCGGCCCTATTTTTTGTGGAAACTACATACTCTGGAATGGTGTTGCACAGCCGATCTGGTGCCTGGCTCATAGTCCATTTCCACTTTGCAGTCCACGCCGTTTCGTTGGCGTCAAACGTAGCACAGAAGTCCTTTTCTTCAATAGACACGGCTGTACAGACTTCTTTTCGTTCTCCAAGCATTACACCTCCAGTCTTTGTGATTATGACGCCTCCTAGTGCTTGTATTGCATCAATTTCAATCAACATGTCATATCCAAGGGTTTTTTCTGGCATCACCAGAACATCAACTTTGGCTGTGTCACCCTTCTCAGTACAGATCGTGACTGTTCCTTCACCACAACATGCTCGGGATAAACCATTGATCGTCATAATACTGACTGGTTGCTCCCGCCACATCTGACAGTAATGTGCACTAACTATAGACTGGGAACACCCCGTGTCTATGAGTGCTGAACACTGCACATCGTCAATTTTTACGCCAATGACCGGTAATCCTGTTTTTATTGGTTGGCAAGGGGCAAGGGTGGCGATAGTATTTTGCCCCCAACGTCGTTTCTCGAACAGTTGTGAGATATGTGCCCATACTTATTGCAGCGATAGCATTGTACTGTTCTCTGTGCTCGTGGATATACACACCTCCTATCACTCTGGCAATCCTTAGCAAAATGATTGGCCTCCCCACATTTATAGCACACTGGGCCTACACGCTTATTACTACCTGGGAGAGAATCTACATTACTTCCATGCGGTTCGACTGTTGCATGTTGAATACTAGTTGCTGCTGCAATTGGCTCCTGTTCCTTACAGATGTTTCGAGCTCGGGCTAATAACTCGTCTGTTGTCAATTCATCAATTCGTGACGATGCCCGCAACAGTTTGCTGACCTCCTCAGGTAAGCCTACTAAAATAGCACATCTTAATATCTTATGTTTAACCCCACCAAATGGTACCGACAACTTTCGTAGGTCGGCTAGGTACACATCAACTGTTTCCTTGGGGTGAAGTCGCCCGCTCGTGAACTGTTGCCATGCAACAAACGGATCTGTACCAAACGCTGTATACAGGCTGTGTTTGATTGTATCCCAATCTGGTTCATCCCCGAGTTACTGGTAGACTGCATAGAGCCCTCCAGTTAACCTCAAATGAATGACTGTGGCTGGTTCTTTAATTTTGCAGTGTACAGATCTTCTCAGCCTTTTCCACCCATTCGACGACAGACGGTCCAGTGGTAGATCCATCAAACTCAGGTATTAAACGAAAGTCGAATCTGTTCATTTTTTTTTTGCCTTTCGAGTCACCGCACACCGAGAGCCGAAATAGCTTATAATTCAATAACTTGAGCGTTATTTCTTCCTCTCGCTACACCAATAGTTTCCTGGGTAAGGTTAACACTGTTGTCCAAAATTCCAAATTCCAAACTTCTGTATACGTCACGCACCTTCTCTCAACTTTCAACGTGCTTCTGCTAATTCAACTTATTTCTTCGAAATCCAACTTCAAAATGAACGTCCCTCTAAAAAATCAACCCTCTTTTATCTCCAACCAGGAGCATCTCATTTGCATATCGGGTGGTCACATTGCAGGCATATAAAGAGATAAGGCAGCCATTTTTGTTCCTTAATTCTTCATTCATTTCATTCCACGACCGACCCGTTGAATTATGCACACGTGCAAGTCGCACGTTTCCCTACAGACAGCAGATAGTAATGCTGATCACACCAAATCAAGAAGTGTAGGCTTCCCTCTCTACAAAGGAAAAAAAAGGCCAAATCCCATTCTGCACCACGCTTGATGGCTGATAGTGCTAAAATAAAATTCTGAAACAATCTTGAGGTTATTAATAAAAACGCGATTTATTAAAAGAAGAAAAATGGTAACATTTAATTTTCGCGTGAAGAAAATTTTTGATTTTATTGCTTTTCGTTGTTATTTTGACATTATTTGTGTTTTTATTTGTCTTTTTTTCGGCTGTCATTTTGGCCATATCTTTAATTTTTTTCTTTTTTTCAGCTGTTTTCATATTTTCTGTTTCGGCAAAGTTGGTTTTGTCTCGTTCAACAGCTGCGCCCGTATCATAAATATAAACACACACACACACACGCACATACACACACACACGCGCACATACACGCACTTAGTTTGTTATGGTAATCCATCAAAGTGAGTGACGACGTCTTTTTCATTTTTTTTAATTAACTTCGTGACTCCGTGAATGGCTGTGAAACCCGATGCGTTTTACACTGCTTCGTGCAGATAGAGCGCAAGACAGGATTTGGATTTTGGTGATGAGTGGCCGCTGTTTGTTGGTTCTCGGTGTATGACGTTTCGTAGCTGCTCGCTCATACTCGTCGTTGAAAAAGGCCATATGTTGAGCGCCAAGTGTTTCTGTCCGCTGCCAATGTCTCCAAACGATGGAAGGGGTATTGAAGGGGGTATTGCAGCACTTGATGGTGACCGTGATGTAGTCTTTGTAACGTTTCATCGGGCGGCCGACGTTTCGGCGGCCATGAGTGAGCTGACCATAGAGAACTCGTCGAGGTAGTCTGTTTGAGGGTATCCTTGTGGAGAAAGAAGTTGCTTACCGTTAAAGCGGCTGCGTGTTTGTGCCTGCAGAGCACAAATTGAGGATCAAGATGGCGCCCGCATGCGTTTATGTGGAAAAAAGCCTCGTGGAATCTCGGGGAATCTCGGAGAATCTCGTACCCTGATTCCATAAATAACAAGGAAAGGAAAGCGGGAGGAGAGACAATTTTTTAGTCACTAAAGCGAACGGACGTGTGTAAAAGAAAAGGTAGAAGAAAAGAGTGTGGTGAACGAAACAAACAACGACTCGGTTGAAAGTAGAGTTGTAAAGAACACAAGCTATTTCGGCGTTACGTCAGGATTTGACCCCAAGCTAATTCCCCTGTTTGATGGCAGTAGCACTGATCACTCAGTGCAGGAATGGGTGGAAAAAGCAGAATTAATATGTCAGCTCAGTGGGGTGAAGCGTATAGAGTGCTTTGTTCCAATGCGCCTCACTGGGGGAGCATATGCAGTATACCAGCAGTTGGCTGATGAGGAAAAAACAGATTTTGCCTGCATCAAGCGCGCCCTTTTTACAGCATTTGCATTGGATCCAATTACTGCATGGAAGGAATTCATGGCCCGAAAATTACATCCCGGGGAAACGGTGGATGTGTATCTGGCTGAGCTAAAAAAAAAAGCTATCGGTCCTTTTTGGAGGGATGTCAGACAAAGGCTTGGTGTGCGCCTTTGTTGCAGGATAACCTAAGAGTGTGGAAGATCTGCTCTGTGCCTCATCCCAAGTGGACGAGATGGACATATCGGAAGTATGGCGCAGGCACGAGCAATACTAAAGAAAAGCCCTAACACTATAGACCAAGTGGCAGCTGTACAACCATCACAGGTTGGATTACAGAACCTGGGCGCAGCTACAACCTGCTATAAGTGTGGAGGACCCAACCATTTGGCCCGTGATTGTCTTTCGTCACGTCAACCAACTCGGAAACTTGACGGGCCACAGTGCTACAAGTGCAAAAAAGGCGGACACCTGGCCCGCACCTGTCCGGGAAACGGACAAGGGGAAGAAGCTATAGCGCTAGTCTTCTCCCCAGATCGTCATTGAGTAGGGCGCTACCCACTGTAAACATACACATTAATGGAAGTGAGCGCCTCGCGCTTGTGGACACTGGGTGCACCCAGACTCTTGTAAGCAAGATATGCTGTGCCACTTGGAAAGCAGAGAGAATTCCGGTAATAACTGTAGGCGGAGGTTCACTAGCCTCGTGGGGTGAGCATTATCCGTGCAAGCAGCAACGACGGGCCTGCAGTAGCCGTGCGAGCCCTGGTGATGGAGGGAGAGCTTCTCGGTACGACCTACTCCTGGGTATGGACTTGATTACACAACTGGGTGGAATTACCGTGGACAGAACCGGCAAGGTACAGTTCTCCCCATGTGAGGAACATGTTTGTGCTGCCATAACTCTCGACGAGCCTGACTTTCATGCAGAGTATGATAGAAACACCAATGCATGGACGGCGTCTTGGAAGTGGTCAAACGATCAGCCACCAATATCCTTGCGAAACCGGTTATATCCCCAACCCATGTGGCTAAGGGAACAGTATGAAGAAGAACTGCAAACGTGGATCGATAATAGCTAGCTTCTTCCATACCCAGAAGATTAGCTTGGCCCCCCGCGAGGGCTGATTCCCTTGATGGCCGTCGTACAAGAGACCAAACAAAAGGTCCGCCCTGTCCTAGACTACCGTGAGCTCAATGAGTATGTTGACCCATATACGGCAAGGGCTGATGTGTGTGCACTCAAATTAAGGGAGTGGCGACAGCAGGGATCGAATGTGGCAACTCTGGACCTACGCAGGGCCTATCTGCAAATACGCATTGAGAAGAAATTGTTGCCATTTCAGACTGTGGAAATTAGAGGAACCCGATATTGTCTAACCAGGCTAGGGTTCGGTCTAAATGTGGCCCCAGGCATTATGACAGCAATCATGCATGCTATCCGGCAGCAAGATGAAGCAGTGCAACAGGCAACATCTTCATACATCGATGATATATTCGTCAATGAGAACCTCATGTCAGCGCAATCGGTTAGAATGCACTTTGAAAGCTTTGGACTGACATGTAAGGAACCAGAGCGCCTGTGCGATGGAGCAAAAGTTCTCGGCCTGCACGTGCGCAATAGCAAGGAGGGACTTTACTGGAGAAGAGGAAGTCACGTTCCCAAGGTCCCATCAAACATCACTCGACGAACAGTGTTTTAGCTTTGTGGAAAGATGGTAGGCCATTTCCCTGTGTGCGGTTGGCTCAGGGTGGCCGTGACAGCTATAAAGAGACGTGCAACAGCCGTGTCGTCGGGATGGGACGATGCAGTACACGATGTCACCCTAAGGAGCATGTTGACAGAGACTGTGTCCAGAGTGAACAGTGATGATCCCGTTCAGGGAAAGTGGTGCGTCAGCGGGAATGAGTTTACGGTCTGGGTAGATGCTAGTTCACTGGCCCTTGGAGTTGCCCTTGCAGTTAATGATTCCATTATTGAAGATGCCTGCTGGCTTCGGCCAGAGAATGATTCGAGGCACATAAACCTGGCCGAACTTGATGCCACATTGAAGGGCGTTAACTTGGCGCTTCAATGGCAAGCCAAGGTTCTACATATCATGACTGACTCGGCATGCACTCATCGGTGGATAACCGATGCATTAAGTGGAAGAGCACGGCTGACGACACGAGCATAGAATGAGATGTTAATTCGAAGACGGCTTGCCACCTTGGTCGACACCATCACAGAGTACGACCTGACCGTGGACGTAGTGTTGATCAGGTCTGCGCTCAACAGAGCAGATGCGCTGACAAGAGTCCCTGAACGATGGCTTCTGGCTGGTGCTCGGAGAGATGCTGATAATCTGCTAAACACGTGTGCAGCAGTTGTGTGTAATGTGGATGCAGCGCGCATCATGGACATTCATCGGCAGTGTGGACATCCTGGCATCAAGCGGACAATGTACTTTGTCAAGATGATTTTTTTTTACACAGTGATCACCACTTATCAAGGCCCGGAAGCTACTCAGGGATAAGGGTTATTGCAAGTACATTAAGTTAGTGAGGAGATTTGCTGAAGTTTTTACTTAAGGGGGCGGTTCATTAGGAATTTGTTAACATTGGACTTGAAGACATCCAAATTGTAGTCCGGAGGGAAGCAGGCAGACGGAACAGAGTTCCACAGGCGTGCAGTTCTAAGAAAGAAGCTTTGTTCTTGGAATACGCGTTTTGATTTAGGTACAGATATAGAGTGGGGGAAATTTTTCACAGTGGATTCAGCTAGACGGGTGTTTCTCGTGAAAGATTGGCGAGGGGGGACCAGAGATTAGAGTTCAGACGAGCATCTGCCATGGAAATAACGATAAAACAAGGACAGGCTCGCAACGTCTCTTCTGTGGGAGAGAGGTTGCAGGGTACAGAAAAGGGCATCCCCCACTAAGCCACGAAGTCTATTTTGTACTCTGTCAAGGCAGGATAGGCTGTTTTTAGCAGCTCCTGCCCAGATATGGCAACAGTATTCCATCCTTGGACGTACTTGGCTTTTATATAGATAGAGAATTGCATCAGTAGTGAGATATCTTCTGGAGCGGTAGAAGGATCCCACCATCTTTCCAGCGACCTTGGCAACAGACTTGATGTACGTGTTCCATTTCAGATCAGGAGTAAAGGTCAAACCCAGAAGCTTGTCAAAACACGGAGCCTCACCCAGACGAGAGCCATCCATCACAATTGATGCCAGATGGGGATCAGAGCGTTGATGATGTAAGGATGGGAGTTTGGTTTTGGATGCATTAAAGGTAACCAGCCACATCTTCCCCCACTGAACCACGCGCTCGAGATCAGAGGAGCGAGAATCAGAGAGAACTTTGTCATTTACAGCTTTTGATGTGTTGCCGTAGATGGTTGTGTCATCAGCATAGATGTCAACGAATGATTTAAGTATGTGTTTAGGGAGGTCATTGATGTAGATCAGGAAGAGAGTTGGGCCCAGGATTGACCCCTGGGGAACTCCAGCATTTATATTGCAGGCCTCCGATTTTTGTCCATCGACCACTACTCTTATGAGCCTATCGGAGAGAAATGATTTAATGATTGAGAAAACATTTCCCGTTATACCGTAGCTGGAAATCTTGTGAAGTAGACCCTTATACCATACCTTGTCAAAGGCCTTTGATATGTCAAGAGCAATTGCCCTAGAAAGAAAGCCTTTGTCAAGAGATTCACTTATCCTGTGGGATATGACTGTCAGCACATCTGCGGTAGATCTTGCAGAGCGGAAACCATATTGTGTGTCACTAAGAAGGTTATTCCTGCTGAGGTGGTTGACTATTTCTCTATTTAATATGGATTCCAGCAACTTACTCATAACACACAGGAGACTTATAGGTCTGTATTGAGAGGGAGATGACTTATCACCTGAATTCTTAAATATAGGGCAAACTGAAGAGGTCTTTCAGGAAGTCGGAAAGCACTTCTCCTTAAGGCAGCGCTTAAATAGTTCCGTAAGTATGGGAGCAAGTTCTGTTTGAAGCTTTTTTAACACTATAATTGGGATGCCATCAGGGCCAGTTGCTTTACTGGAATCTAGGTTCTTTATTAGCTTGGCGACCTCATGCACGGATATTTGTATGCTAACCAGCTTGTTCTGTGTTATAGGAGGAAATATGGGGAGTTGATGGCCTTCGTCGCATAGGGTAGAATTAGCTGCAAAGTTCTTTGCAAATAGTTTGGCCTTGTCTGACGCTGACGAGATGACCTCTGGTTCATTGATAATGGTTGGTATAGAACGCACACGTCTGTTCAGGATCCTATTTGTTATTTGCCAAAACTGGTGGGATCCAAGCCGCTGATCAGCTATCTTGGATTTAACAGACTGGGCATATAGCTCTCTTGCATTTTTTATTACTCTTTTACAGTGGTTGCTGGCAGACCTGAAAGCAGCTTTAGTTTCAGTGCATCTATTACGTTGGTAGCTATGGAAAAAGTGATTTCTGTGCGCGATAGCAGCAGCACATTCTGGGGAGAACCATGGCTGGCTGTTAGGTTTTTGTTGAAATTTTTTGGATGATATGAATTTGTCTATGCCTACAATTAACCATTCGGTCAGATCTGATACTATAGAGGACACATCCTTTTTAAACATGGAGTGCAGAGGTAAATCAGATATGAATGTACGGAAGCTATCCCAGTCAGCCATAGAGTATCGGTATACAGTACGGTGGAGGGGTACGTCTGGGGGCTTCTTACATTTCGTTTTTATCTTAACTGATACGACGGAGTGGTCGGAGGATCCTAGAGGAGAATGAACGGAACATGAACATAGCTCAGGGGAAGTTGATAGAAAAAGGTCTAAGAGGCTTGCATATTGACCGGGTGTATCGGGGACACGGGTGGGTTCGCGAACAATCTGAGTGAGGTCATAAGCAATGGCAAAATCATGACAAAACCTTCCCTCATCGTCTGTCTTATTTGAATGGGTCAGCCATTCCACGTTATGGACGTTGAAATCAGCACATATGTGGATGTTAGCCGAGGGATGTGAAGACAGTATGTGGTCAATTTTCTCAGATATGCTCTTAAAGATAGTAACTCCGCTGTTGTGGGGCCTATAGAGAGCAAATATAAATGCAGTGGTGTTAGCAAGTGCAACCCTGAAGCACATATAGGGTAAATTAGGATCTTCTCTAGAGATATCCCTGCCACACGGGAAGCCATCCTTAATGTAGGCACATATTCCATGCCCATGGCGATCTTGGGGGTCAGATTTAGCTGTTAAATTTGAATATCCGTTAATTATGAACTCGTCTAGGGTAGTGGTCGGTCCTATTCCAGTTTCACTTAGAAATAATATGTCTGGTAGAAATATGTCCGGTAGAAATAATATGTCCGGTTGATCCAGGAGTAGGAAAAAAAGATATCCGAAGAGTGGTGGAAAGTTGCGAGGCCTGCCAATCCATCGACCCAGCTCCAGGACGATGGAAGAAAGGGGAGTTAGGGGTGAGTGGTAAGTGGCAGAGAGGGGCATGGACATCACCCACTACGGTAGCAACCACTTCCTTACCCTCATCGATTGTGGGCCTACACGTTTCGCAGTCTGGAGACTCCTCGGGCGCCAGGACTCTTGCAACATTATTCGCCAGCTGTCATCCGTGTTCTGTGAAAGAGGTGCGCCCGATGAAGTGCTGACGGACAACGACCCAGCCTTTTGCAGCCATCAGATGAGGCAGTTCTTACAAGAATGGGGTGTGCGGCTACGGCTTAGATGCGCTTATGTGCCTTCTGACAATGGTATAGCTGAGAGAAGCTATCGCAGCATCAAAACAATTGCAGCCAGGAAGCAGTGCACCATCGCAGAAGCTGTGTACTGGTATAATCTCATGCGAAAGGATGGCGTCTCTCCAGGAACAGCGCCTGCAAGCGCAATCTATCAGTACCGTGTCCGAGAAAAAGGAATCCACCCCGATACAACTGTGGCCACTGAGATAGAACGGAATCGATATGCCAAAGGGGATGCTGTCTGGGTGAAGCCGCCAGGAAACCGATGTACTGACAAGTATAAACGAGGCACATTGACCGATGCCAGCAGTGTGTCCAGGTTGATGGCGTACCCCGTCACGTTAGGGACCTATGGCCGGCGACACATGTACCTCCTCCAGTGGACGATGAGAGTGATTCTGACTCTGAGACGAGTGGGCCATCGCTTTGGTTTGTACCATCCCTATCAAGCAGTGACTCTGATATCAGTAACCTCCACGGAGATGAAGCCTTCCCCGACCATAAGCGGTGGATGAGAGCGCACGCGAAGACGAGAGCAGCACTATCCCCCTTCGTAGAAGCACTCGACGGCGGCGATCACCACTCCCCTGTCTCTCTGTGATCATGAGATCAGGGGGGAGTGTGGAGAAAAAAGTTACTTACCGTTAAAGCGGCTGCGCGTTTGTGCCTGCAGAGCACAAATTGAGAATCAAGATGGCGCCCGCATGCGTTTATGTGGAAAAAAGTCTCGTGGAATCTCGGGGAATCTTGGAGAATCTCGTACCCTGATTCCATAAATAACGAGGAAAGGAAAGCGGGAGGAGAGACAATTTTTTAGTCACTAAAGCGAACGGACGTGTGTAAAAGAAGAAGTAGAAGAAAAGAGTGTGGTGAACGAAACAAACAACGACTCGGTTGAAAGTAGAGTTGTAACGAACACAATCCTGATGACGGAAAAGCCGTGACTCTAGAGGAACAACTCCAGCTCTCCTGTGAATCTCTGAATTAATCACCTTGTGCCACCAATCAACGCCAAGGATCTGCTGTAATCGTCTGATGTGAAATGACTCTAGTAGCTTGACGTGATGGCGGTACGGAACCCATTCATCGGAAACGTACAGGTGAGGGGTAGGCCGACTGCGTTATACATAGCGACCTTTGTATGGGTTTTGAGATTGTGGTTTGCGAACACTCGGTCTTTCATACGGCCAAAAGCAGAAGAGGCAAGATTAAGGCGGCGCTGAGCTTCATCGCCGAGGTTGCAGGAGATTGAGAGATTGCAGCCAAGTTATTTGAGACTGTTGATATTCTTTGTAAGTATACCGTTGACGATGATGATAGGAGCATCAAATGGAGATACGTTTGGCAGAATTTCGGTCTTCTTGGTGTTGAGAAGAAGACCGACCCGGTAGTAGGTGTGGGAGAATACGTCAAGCTTGCATTGAAGTCCGCTAGATGTATGGCAGAGGAAGGCATTATCATCGGTAAGTTGAAGATGAGCTTTTCAGAGATTTTAGTTTTGGCATGAAGATGTTTCAGGTTGAAGAGGTTGCCATCACTGGACAGCAACGGTAGGAACCAAAGTGATGGTAACCAGGAACAGATTGAAAATGACTGGAGCAAAGACGCACCCTTGTTTCACACCGACATTCACAGCAAAAGTATCCGATTCTGCACCTGACATGGCAACACGAGCACTCATGACAGTGTGAAACAGCTGGAGGTCTGACAAAAATGTAGGCGGGCAACCAAACTTACGGGGAATGTTCCATAACAGCTCGCAGTTCACGGTGTCGAAGACCGGTGATGAATCTATGAGGGCCAGAAAAGGAGATTTCGATGCTTTTCACGATATTCACTTGGAGGAGACGAGTGTCGCAGAGTGCATTGTGCGGAAACACCTGCATGTGTTGGATTGCCAAAAGCAGCGGAGGCTGGATGTACTCGTTGATGAGGTCACAGGTTAAAGTTGTTGACATCGCAGGTGCATCGGGGAACTCGAGACTGATAGAAACAAAGCGGGTAGCTTGTCAGAGGCAGAAGGAGAAAAACCAGACACGCGCCCGGCTGTTGGGACCCCGCTCGATTGTCTATCGACCATCGTCAACCGCCGCCTCCCTGTTCCACACCGTCGCTAAGTTTTCTCACTCCTACATGCGAACAATTGATTTTAGTATTTGCAGCATTTTGAAAAAAAAGAATAAAGCCATTTATTTTTCTACAAGTTGTTTCGTGTCTATTTTTGACCAGAGAGCGCTAGGGAACGCACCACGAACAACAAAAATCATGTCAGTGGTACTACACTCTCGACGGAAGCCACATTGTGATTCTGGATGACACAATCGACAACAGTCTCCAGAAGTCGTTTGTAGCATGATCTTAGCCAATACTTTGCCGGCCACAGAGAAGAGAAATATGCCTCCACACACACACACACGCGCGCACACACACACACACATACGTACATACATACATACATACATACATACATACATATATGTGTGTGTGTGCATGTGTGAGTGTGTGTGAAAATGTTTCTTCAATTTTATTTCACATTTTATTTTTATACGACCCTTAAATTCATGAAGCTCGATGAAGAGCATATAACAACTAAATGACAAAAGTCTATATTCCAAATTGAAACATGTTACCATCTTACTGTTATTATTATAATTGTGCATGTCAACTTACAAGAATAAACGGTACGATGTCAACATTTGAAAGTTGAGATATAGATTTTGTCATTTATTTGTTTTATATATATATATATATATATATATATATATATAATTTATTTATATAAATATTGATGGCTACATATGTGCATATATGTTTCTGTAGTCACCCGTTATTGGGCCAAGAATTTCCCTTGTAAAATTCAACTCAAGAGACAAAATCATTCTCTTATATCAACAATGTAGGAGCATCCGTATTATGGCAGTGTAGCTTAGTTTCCTAGAAGTACATCCGCTGAAACAACATGTGCCTACCAAAAAGTGCTTAAGGAGTTAACAGAGCAGGGATGTAAACGTCCCTACACCAAGTACCAAGGATTATAAGGACGAAACCTACCACAAGATTGATCAAACCCACTAGACCTGAAATCGGAAAAATAAGTAAGAGAATATTAAAGAATATCAATCTGGAATTAAAACAACAATTCAACCTGAACCAATGGATTAACGCGGGTGATCCCGTGAAATGGTTCATCGGTATTACGAACAAGAAAAAATGTGCGTTTGTACAATTTGACATTATGGATTACTACCTATCAATCACAAAATAATCTTTTTGAAAAGGTTATTGCATTCGCTAAGGCTCATGTCAATACCTCCGATGATGATATTGATATCATTAGAAAATGTCATACAACTGTTCTCATCTGTAATGGTGAACAGTGGGTAAAAATGTACAAAATGATTATTTTGGGGTGTCAATGGGGATCGTTAGACTCTGCAAAAAGAACTTATCTTGTGGAACTTTATACCCTTTATATTGTTATGTAATGGATGGCTGGAACCATCCGAAACATAACTGAAAAGGAAAAAATTTCTTTAATAAAAGATTTAAAAGAGTGGGCATCGAATAATCGATTGTCCACCAGTCGAAAAGAGAAAGTGCTTACGTCGTAAACAGAGAAATCGGACGACGATTTTTTTGTTTACAAAACAAGGAAACGTGACATCCTCGTAACTCTGGAATGTATAGATATTAGCATGAGTGATAAATTTACGTGTCGGTCAGCTGAAGATAAATCGCACGATGATTCTGGGCCAGGAAGCGGCAAAGAAATTGTCAAAACGTGACTTAAGAACGCGTGTTCTATTATCGATCAGTTGATTGACAGATCGCGTGGATTGGGAAAAACCAAGCGAAAGAAATGCCAGTATAAGCGGTGATTTTTGGAATCTAACCAGAAGAAGCAGAAGAAGGAGAAGAAGAAGGAGGAGAAAAGAGAGAAGAGAGAAGAAGAAGAAGAAGAAGAAGAAGAAAAAGAAAGAGTTAGGAAGTGTGCGACTGTCGAGAGTATAGCGTTTCCACACACCCCTCTCTATCACTGAAATGAACAGTAAGCCACACGGTTAAAGTTTGAACTATTGACGATCTCTGTGTAAAACGAAAAATATAATTTGAAAACAAAATATATTTTTATATGAAAAGCCAGTGTGTCTTACGTCTTGATTTGTTATGCTGAGTTACGTCTAACCTTTGTATGCATGTTAATTCTTTGTGCGTCGGGAACGCTGTTATGACAAGCAATGACAGCTACAGAGAGAAAATGCACAGTCAAGGGGGAAATAACTCTGTAGTCTTAGCCGTTACTATACCAACCAGAAATTAAACAACTAGACGATCAATAAGAGACGGCTACTGGGGTTTTGTTGCAGCGGGGAACGTACTAATTACGATCGTTCCCAGCCTAGGGGTCCTGTGCTATATAACAATATCCTTTATAATTTAATAAAACATAACACTATTGATGTACGCGACCTAGGCTTGTATCGAGATGATGGGCTAATAATTTTAAGGGACGCTACAAGTGTAAAATGTGATGGAGTTAGAAGAGCAATCACTAGGGAGATGAAAATTTTGGCCTTGGTTATCTCATATTAGTGTGTTTATTGGATGGGGTTACCATACTGCCGAAATTAATAATAACTAGGGCCTAATTAATTTTGACCATTAATTAATATAAAGTTTATTTCATATTAAATTAACTAGAGAAAATTAACTATAACTAAAAAGAGGAAATAGTATCACAGAGCTACAGATGTACATAACCGTGGTTATGTGATGCGTATGTGTATGTCTGTATATAATTATGCTTATATATGTATATGTATATGGTCTATGTATATATTTATGTGCGGTTGAATCTGTATATATATATATATATATATATAGTGTAGTGAAGTAGAAAAAAAAGAAATAAAAATAAATATATATAAGCCACAGCTGTTCCTTCCAAAAGGTCGAGCTCTTCAACGTCCAAAAATAATTCACCGTCACAACAAGAATTCACCGTCACTTCTTCCAACCGTCGTTTCACTCTCTGCGCTCTTGACGCCTGCTTAAAAAAGTACCGTTTATATGCTGCCCATTTCTCCACTTATGCAAATTGACTATCAACCAGAGCCATCTAGTTTTCCATTTCTCCAAACAGCCAATTTGCAAAGGGGGACACCTCAAACCACACAGAGCCATATAGTTTTCCATTTCTCCAAACAGCCAATTTGCAAAGGGGGACAATTCAAACCACATATAGCTTGATTAAAAGGAAAAGAGAAAGTTCAATTCCACAAAGGAAACTTATCCAAATAATTTCAAGCTCAACAATAATAATTGGAGCTTATACAGTAGAACAACAAGAGTATGAAATGAAGACACAAAAGTATATATTGATAGATATAGAATGGATCATTTATTTAATAATGGAATACAGGCCAAATTTGGGGGATAGAAGGTACTCTTTATGCCAGGGCATTTCGAAGCCTAATGCTCCTCATCAGAAGAGTAGAGAAGGTGCTAGGTATCATGGGAAAGATGCGGCATCTAGCGCAAGGTTCATTAGGGACGAAAGAGATTAAGAGGAATTATAGAATGTTGGGAAGCTTTATTGAAATCTAAATAAATAAGGAGAAGCTTATTATATATAGTATGATATATGAGATTATATATGGTCTTTAACATTGTATTGAGATTCAGTGGTATGTGTAGTATGGATAAATAGGGGTGCATTGTTGCTGCGTGGTAATTTATTTTAACGGTTTTTGGGGTGCCTATTTTCTATAGAGTGGGTGATTTTGATTTTGATTGGTGCCATCTAAACGGCAAATGGCGGCTATAAATTGCTTCTAATTAGGCGGGGGTGAGTTAAAACTGAAAGGTAATATGCGGCAATATATATACAAGCGTTTCTACTGTTATTATAAAGGGAGTATGATCATAAGGGGGTGGTCGGAGATTAGGGTGGCAATGACTATGTGTGCGTTTAACTTGGTGTAAAAGGTTAAGTATACCTATTAATGTCGAAGTGTGGGAGAAAGAAAACCATAACTACTTATGAGAGTGGTAAAAATATATCAAATAATAGTAGGGTAATTATAATAGTACGACAGGTAATAGTAATAAAGATTATAAATATAATAATAGTAGCAATAATAAAGCTGAAAATAATATAAAAGTAAAATTGAAGATAAAAATAAAGATGAAGTAAAGACAAACTTAAAGGTAAGCATTAAAAATAAACATTAAAGATATTATTACCAATAGTTGTGGTAGAAGTAAATCCTAAATTAATGTTAATAGCGATAATGGTATCGGTTATGGTAGCAATGACGGGGAAAATAACGGGGATAATAATAATAACAGCAATTATAATGATGATTATAATAATAATGATGATGAAAACAAGAGTAATAAGAATAGTAAAAGCGTTAAAAACAAAGCAATAATAATAATGATAATAATAAAAGTAGTAGTAACAATACTTCTACTACTACCTCCATCATCACCACCATCAATATAATAAAGAAAATACTGTTAAAACTAATAATTAGGGGTGCGTAAAAGAAATGGATACAGATAAGTGGGGGGGGGTCAGAGTAGCAGGAAAAGGGGTTGAGGAGTGAGGAGTAAGTTGTCCCGTACAACATAAAGAAAGCATAAAGAATATATATATATATATGTATACACACACACATATACACATAAACGCATATATACATATATTCATATAAAAAAATCACAGATTAAATATATATATATATATATATATATATATATATATATATATAGAGAGAGAGAGAGAGAGAGAGAGAGAGAGAGAGAGAGTAAGCCTGGAAAGCGTAAGAGTTCGGTGAGCCTTTGGTTTAAATTATATTAAAGGATTGCTTCACTGGGAATGGTAGTTTCAAGAGTCCACCTTAAAACTTTAAATTTCTTGAAGTTCGATTATAAAGGCCATCAAATTTAAGTTTATATGAACAAGCCAGGCCTAGAAAATTGAATACATACTTTCTCGTTTATGAACACGGGTGATAGGTCCATCGAATCGGCTGCGTACACTCAGACGTCATATATTCATCGAATCGGCTGCGTACACTCAGACGTCATATATTCATGTACAATAACGGAACTCCCGCCTAATACGACTGCTAATACCTGACAGCCCATACCTATAGTACCAGTTACACCAGAGAGGATCCACATAATCCATTAGGCAATAGTACACAATCTGAACAACTGACCACACAGCAGATAGGTATAAGCTCCACAGAACCTGAACATAGAAACTCAGACCACTTCCAGATAAATGAAGTACCTCTAGATACACCGCGCACAAGCCCTGTAATGCATACATACATAGGTTTATCCTCCTTCCCGATAAAGGCCAGAATTGCGAACCATTTACAATCATTCCCAAAGGAGAACCCTAAAACAAAAACTACCCTATCTAACCTAGTTAGAAATCTAAAACAAAACAAAATAGACTTTACATTAAAATGGAAAATACTAAGAAAATCTAAGTCATACAGCCCAGGATCTAAATACTGCCTTCTATTTAACGCAGAGGGGACCGAGATTATAACGGCGCCTAAGAAATTTAACATCCTCAATTCAAAACAAGAGATAATTTGCAGTTGCAGTCACAAGAGAAAGTTAAGATACGTAAATGCAATCAACCCCACTGAAAATGCACCACCGGACAGTACCTAGCTTATTGAGCTTCCTCGCCATCCATAATATGCAACAGTATCCATCACTAACCGCTTCCCCTTGTTATTGGACTATTGGACAACACCTCAGACCAATTTTTTTAACCACCCATAAACACTCGCGATCTGAAAAAATCGCCATAAAAAACTTCAACTCTTTAATATAAAATATTAGCACACCCTCCGAACACACAACCATTACATAACTTTAAATAAATTACCAACCTAGAATCGCCTGCATCTTGGTAATGCCTAATTAACAATATATTTGCTTTAAACATAAGCCCACAAACAACTTTGCCTAACAAACCCTATCCCCGTAAACATGTACACTAAAAACCACCTGTTAAATTGCAACCAAATCACCAACTAGCACGCGATGTAACGAGAATATAACCTAAACAATATAAAACCTATGCCCAATTGAAAATATAGCTTAGAAACCACTTCCCATGGCTTAGACTTAAAACCTAAATTTAGAACCATCTAACGATCACCCCTAAACCCCACTGGTGAGCCCGCCCTCCAAATAAGAAATTATTTAAAAAAAATCAGCGCATTTGAACTCCACGATTAGATTTACATTAAGCTCTCCACCCAGTAGTATTTACATTAAAACTTTTAAATGTATTGAAAATATTACCTAAGAAAAGCTCCCCCGATTCAACCCAACCCACCCCCGTCACCCATGCAGACATGTCCCCATCCACATCCTACACCCCCCCCCCGACTACGAGCTAAGCGCGTTCCCACCTGCTTACAAGCAAACACGTGTATTCTCCATTTTCCTTCTAGATGCTACTTCCTACTGACAATATAACTTAGATTTGAAAACAGTTGAGGCAGTCCAGTCTCGGGTAATTTCCATCACAAGAGTCTCCGTTGCAAAAATACAGTTCCTTTGCCATCCAAATTAGGAGAAAGAAGATTTCACGAGACCAACACATCTACGAAAGACCACCCTAAAAAAATATTTGGAGAAATATGGAGCTTAAAGGACAGCTATAAACTATGACTCTTGTATCTCTTGTATCAGTAAGTAGACAAGCCGATTCGATGGACCTATCACTCGTGTTCATAAACGAGAAAGTATGTATTACATTTTCTAGGCCTTGCTTGTTCATAGAAACTTAAATTTGATGGCCTTTATGATCGAACTTCAAGAAATTTAAAGTTTTAAGGTGGACTCTTGAAACTACCATTCCCAATGAATTAAAACAAAGGCTCACCGAACTCTTACGCTTTCCCGGCTTACTCTAAATCTTTATATATATATATATATATATATATATATATATATATATATATATATATATGTGTGTGTGTGTGTGTGTGTGTGTGTGTGTGTAGATAAATATATATACATTAATCTTTGATTTTTGTATGAATATATTTATATATATGCGTATATGTGTAAATATATATATATATATATATGTGTGTGTGCGTGTGTGTGTGTGCGTGTGTATACATATATATATATATTCTTTATGCTTTCTTTATTTTGTACGGGACAACTTACTTCTCACTCCTCAACCCCTTTTCCTGCTACTCTGAGCCCCCTCCCCCACTTATCTGTATCCATTTCTTTTACGCACCCCTAATTATTAGTTTTAACAGTATTTTCTTTATTATTATTGGTAATAGTGGTGGTGATGTTGGAGGTAGTAGTAGACGTATTGTTACTACTACTTTTATTATTATCATTATTATTACTGCTTTGTTTTTAACGCTTTTACTATTCTTATTACTACTGTTTTCATTATTATTATTATTATTATTATTATTATTATTATGATTATTATTCTAATCATTATAATTGTTCTGATTATTATTATCCCCGTTATTTTCCCCGTCATTGCTACCATAACCGCTACCATTATCACTATTAACATTAATTTTGAATTTACTTTTACCACAACTATTGGTAATATTATCTTTGATTTTGATTTTTAATGCTTACCTTTAAGTTTGTCTTTACTTCATCTTTATTTTTTTCTTCAATTTTACTTCTATTTTATTTTCAGCTTTATTATTACTACTGTTATTATAATTTTAATCTTCATTACTATTACCTGTCGTAGTATTATAATTATTCTACTATTATTTGATATATTTTTACCATTCTCATAAGTAGTAATGGCTTTCTTACTCCCGAACTTAGACATCAATAGGTATACTTAACCTTTGACATCAAGTTAAACGCACTCATAGTCATTGCCACCCTAATCTCCAACCACTCCCTTATGATCATACTCCCTATATCATAACAGTAGAAACTTATATATATATATGTATATATATATATATATATATATATATATTGCTGCATATTACCTTTCAGTTTTAACCCCCCCCCTCGCCAAATTAGAAGCGAATTTATAGCCGTTCAGGTGGCAACAATCAAAATCAAAATTACCCACTCTATAGAAAATAGACACCCCAAAAACCGTTAAAATAAATTACCAGGCAGCAACAATGCACCCCCTATTTAGCCATACTACAAATACCACTGAATCTCAATACAATGTTAAAGACCATATATAATCTTATATATCATACTATATATAATAAGCTTCTTATTTATTTAGAATTCAATAAAATTTCCCCCAACATTCTATAATTCCTCTTAATCTTTTTCATCCCTAATGAACCTTGCGCTAGATGCCGCATCTTTCCCATGCTATCTAGCACCTTCTCTACTCTTCTGGTGAGAAGCATTAGGCTTCGAAATTCCCTGGCATAAAGAGTACCTTCTACCCCCAAATTTGGCCTGTATTCCATTATTAAATAAATGATCCATTCTATATCTATCAATATATAGTTTTGTGTCTTCATTTCTGTTATGGCGAGATGAGCAATTAACCGCCGGAACTTTTTATCGAAAGAACGTTATCAACGGTCACCGATTGTGAGAGCCTTCCCTGGGCGGGAACACTTAAAAACGTAACATGCTGTCTCTGTAAATATTCTCAATAAACTTCTCTATCTCTTTATTACTTCAGAGCCTCTTTATCCATTTATTTCTTGAATATCCTTTTATTACGGCCACCTACCGCAGGATATATCAATTTCATACTATTGTTGTCCTAATATATATATATATATATATATATATATATATATGTATATATATATATATATATATATATATATATGTAATTTTGGTTCATTAAAAGCGAATAAAATCATATTTTTACGTTACCAATTTAATTGAAATTTTCAGAAATTCTATTTTTAAAGTCAAGGAATGTTTTTATGTTATTAAAATAATTTAACATTGCGAATTATAAAAATATTAAATTAAATAAAAAATATTTTTCGTAACTGCGAGGTTATCGCCATTTTATTTCCGATAGAAATTAGCCTTTCACTTATTGAGATAAGTATTATTTGTATTAATTTTTATGATACTCATGCAGAGAGTGATCCGTGCTGAAATAATGTTATTATTTAAAAAGTTATTCTTAACATGGGGAGGGGAGGATGTTTTTACCTATTCTGTACTTTAACCTTACAATTTAATAAAAAAAAACAGATCGTAAAACGTTAATTAAATGTGGAAATATGATTTGAAAAATAGCTCGGATCGCTCTCCGCATTAGCACCATTTTTATTTATTGCGGACTATTATTCTCATCTTTATTAGTTATTTCACGACTTTTCGGCCAACTATTCCTCTGGCCTTCATGAAAAGAAGTATGTCCGTTTATAAATGTTCAGTAACTTTTTCCTTTTATTATTCTTAAAGAGTACAACTTTTCTTATTCATGAAAAGAGTTAAGCCTACGTAAATAAATAAATGTTTGTACACGTGACAAATTATCAATAAATGGTTTAGTTACTTTTTTAAAATTATTTATGAAAAGAGTTAACGTAAATAATGTTTGTAAAAGTGCGAAAGGCGACGTTGTACAACCATCACTCCCATGCTTTATTTCTATAATCATTATTTCGACATTTGAAAGTGGTGCTTACTTTTTAATTACAACGTTCTGATAAATCAGTCACCCATTTTGTAAGCAATAAAAACACGGTATATCAAAACCATAGAAAGTAAAAATAATATGTGCCTCTACCGCATTTGTAAATCAAGAATATATTTGTTTCTCAAAGAAAAAAAATAGATTGAACATGACTTTTTTTTATTGTTTTTATGAAAATAAAGTTTCGAGTTTAAAAAAAAAAGTTTTTTTAACTTATTTAGTTAAAAGTCAGTTTGTGGGTGTTTTTTTATTGTTTTTATGAAAGGTGAGTTTTTTTGTTTTTTTTTCAAAACTTTTGTTTGTTTTTTAAGTATTATAAATTTCACTAACATGCTGGAGAAATGTTTAATAATTTGGTATTGTTTTAGATTAGGTCCACCTCCACAATTTTCCTTTCAATGACCACATTTATAGGTTTCCGAGTATGCTGAACACGTAAATCGCATTGAAATTTTGCGGAAATAAATAGTTGTATTGTATTCTTCGGCGGCCATCTTTTTACGTGCACACGTGCCATAAACAAATACACGCACATAAAAAAGATGGCCACCAAAGATTACAATGCATAATACAACTTTTTATATCTTGATAACTACTTATTTCTGCAAAATTTCAATGCGATTTTCGTATTCAACATAGTCGAAAACCATTTCAAGTTGTCATTTAAAAGAAAATTGAGGAGGTGAACCTAATCTAAAAATTTATCAATAATGTTTCATCCCGTACGCCTCCCGATACATTGCTTCGTTAACATGCGAATATTTTATATCTCCCGAAGACACTTCCGTATTTAGTAAAAAAAACATGAGTGACCGATTTACCAGAACGTGGTAACTAAAAAGTGAGTACCCCATTCAAATGTTGAAATGATTTTTTTTTTCAATTTTTTTTCATAATCTGGGTAGTGTTCAATCAATAATAATCCAGTGAAAAAAATTTCAAAAAACCTATCAGTATAGAAACTCCACCACGTAAGTAAATATATAAAAAATGTTACGTGCACATGCGTAAGCCTTGACTAGGGGGTACTAAGGGAACGACCATTAAATAATTCTGCGGGTCGCCATGAAACTCAACGCCCAAGGAGTACCAAAATAGTTTTCATGATCTGAAAAAAATTTTTTTCGAAAAGTGGGTGATCACTTTTCCATGTAAATTTAACTTAAAATGAGCACCCACTTTCTAGCCACCTGAGGAAGGGGCATTTCTGGCCACCTGAGGAAGGGGCATTTCATTTAAAATGAGCACCCACTTTCTGGCCACCTGAGGAAGGGGCATTTTGTTTATTGGCTTAAAGGTTTTTTTACAAGGCAGTTTGGTACGCGAATGCATATTTAAAAGTTTTCGTTTATGCTCACGCATAGCATAAACAAAGGCTACGTCTGTGAAATGGAAAATAGTCCCAGAGTTGAGGGGTTAATACCATTTAAAAGAAATCAAACAAAAAACTTTTTAGCCAAGAAAAACACAGAAAAAAGAAAAAAAAATAGCATCCATTTTTTTTCTATCGAATTCATTTGCTGTTTTTATTGAAAACTATTTTCCCCCGGATTTTTTTATATAATTTTCCATTAATGGTTGTGCGTCTCACGTTCGTAAATAACAAAAAAGATTTTGTAGATTTTGGTGTGCTAAAAACGAATCTGGAAACCGTTTCCGTCGCAAAAAAATAGTTTTATGATATGAAGAAATTACTTTTTCGAAAAAGTGGCGATCACTTTTCCGTGTAAATTTAACTTAAAATGAACACCCACTTTCTCGCCACGTGAGAGAGGGGGGATTTTTTCCCCATGTTTATTGGCTACACAGCTTTCGTTTATGCTCACGCATAGCGTAAACGAAGGCTACGGCTGTGAAATGGAAAATAGTCCCAGAGTTCAAGGGTTATTACCATGCAAAAAAAAAAATCAAACAAAAAACTTTTTAGCCAAGAAACACAGAAAAATGCCCCTCTCTCAGGTGGTCAGAAAGTGGGTGCTCATTCTAAGTTTAATTTACATTGAAAAGTGATCACCCACTTTTCGAAAAAGTAATTTCATGAATATCATGAAATCTTTCTTTTTGCTACGGAAACGGTTTGCAGATTCGTTCTTAGCACACCGAAATCTACAATAAAATATTTCGTTATATATGAACGTGAAACGGGCCTTAAAGTAAAATAATACCGGATTTTTTGGAGCAAATTTGCCGTTTCGTTGTACAAATATCCTCAAACCAGGTAATCACTAAAAGGGACTTTTAAAAGTCGTCAATGTATCGAGCAAAAGTTTAAAACCACCGATTATATGCCAGCCTACGTCATGGTAACATATATTGAGTGAGTTCCTAACAGTATTTTGTAAAGTTTTTTAGTTTAAACTCATTTTCCCAAAATTTCCCCAAACTTAATGTGTTCGATACAGTCTGCCGCCATTTGTATTTTTCAGATATACCGATAAACATTGAATGTTTTTGAACCGATTATACATTACATAAAAACTCTAAAATCTTATCCAGTTAGGTAGAACATTTACTTTT
>NC_136487.1:176514668-176529668 GCF_053919585.1 Euprymna scolopes | reverse complement strand
GAATAGCTTAAAGTGTTGAAATTAAAGTTTTCCTTTGAACTGCCAAATACTGTCAAATACTGTTAAATACTGCCAAATACTGTCAAATACTGTTAAATACTGCCAAATACTTTTAAATACTGTTAAATGTTTGTGCAAAAAAAAAAATAAAAAGAGTTTTTCTTTAGCTTGCAGTGCTCCCAGCACATGCAAAAAGCAACAATCCTTTTTCTTTTCCCATTTTGATATTCATAGAAAATCCGTATTTCTTTTTTCCCAATGACATGCAAATTAACCATATGTTCAAACAACTTCAACAAAAAAAAAATGTTCTTGCCAATGAAAGAAATTCCAGATTTTTATATGCTCAAATTCAACCGTCTTAATTTGCATATATCGCCTTTTCGTTTCATACCAGTCGGGTTTTGAGTTCAAATGTCGGTGACTTTTTACAATAAGCACACCTTGTGTGCTTGTTTCCATGATCATTGTCACAAGAAAGAAAGATAATATGTGTACACATGTGTACATAGTATTAAACAATTATATGTGAAAAATTATAAGTGATAATTATTAATGATAAAAGTCATAATAATATTTCACAATATCTAACAAAAACACTGGTTCACATTACAGAAATTATTAACCACATATGCAAACCTGTCTGACTGTGTAACTGTTATTTCTGGCTTTTGGCATGACCACACTTTCACCGAGTGATTGCACACAGTGCTGTATGCAGGGTGATATCAACAACTCCATGTAATAACTAAAAAACAACAAATGTTGTCATCACCCATAACAGGGACATACAAGTGATTATGGACCACTTGTGAAAGTTTCTCTTTTGGAGGAAGCCAATGTGTTAAAGAGCATCTCTCCCCCCCTCTCTGGCTTTCTTACTCTTTCTATTTTCTCTCTGTGTGTCTCTATTAGAGAATAGAGAAAGAGAGAGGGAGAGGGAGAGAGAGAGAGAGAGAGAGAGAGAGAGGGGTGAATAACGTGGACAGTGGACACGTTTGCAAAAGAAGGGTCAACTGACCAGATGACGTGGTATCATGTGATGAGGTTAGCTGATTCTTTCTTGGCAGTTGGGTTTTCGGGTGTTGAATAAGACAGACGGCTTTTCAGCTGTCCCCCCCCCCTGGGCTGGGGAGGACGCTGACGTGTATCATCAAACAAGCAAGGTTCACCTCCATTCTGTGTCGACCTTTGGAAGGTGAATAAAAACTATAAAACCATTTCATCGTCTTGGAGTGAATTCTTCATCTAACAGGCCAGCTCCCCTCCAAGAGACAATGAAAACCAGAGGAACAACCGACGACACATGAATAAAGGTATGTTAAGAAATGCATGCACACAAACACACACCCACGAAGACATCAAAAATAAAACCATTAGAAACTAGACGATCACGTACACAAATCTCCTTGACAAAATCTCCTTTATGACACCCCCGAATATATAACAAATGCTTATGATGAATGTTGCTACAGCATGGTAATGATTTCTACTTAATTGTCATATCGATTGGAGTAAAATATCCAAAGATTCCATAAAAATGATAAAGTAGGAAATTAATTATTAACTAGTAGAACCCGTGGAAATTCTATGATAGTCAAAAACATAATCACATAAGCATCAATAGAATGTCCTTCAATAGAATAATCAGTGTAATATTAGTTATGATCAGATTGTGAGTTAAAAAATAAATATTTTTCCAGCCAAATATGGAGAATTGCTTTTTTATTCTATAAATAGATAGGCACTCGTCCAAGTTATCAGGAAATAGAAATCTTCTTACGCTCTAGAAAGACACGATGACATGCCAGCTACCAGTTGGCAAAAAACAGCGGATGGAACACTATGGCAAACACGTTTAGTATTTTTTTTTTTAAACTCATCCTAAATGTTTTTATGTTACCTTGTTTTTTAAACTTGTTTTATTTATGTATTTGTCTATTCTCCTGTCTTATTCGTCACCCCCCCCCCCCATGCTACAAAGTAAACGATAAAAACAAACAAAATGCCGGAAACTAACGATAAAAAAAAAATGCCGGAAATTATTCTCTATTAGAGTAGATAAACTTAGGACTTTATTTAAGTAGTATACTTAATATATACTATTACTGCAAGCTTGCCTGTATTGAAAATACTTGCATCCTGGCTAGCCAATCAAACCATCTAATATAGTTAGCCTTATTTTCAACTACATTCGAAATATAATACAGTGCCATTAGGAAAGAAAAAGTTACCTATGAAAACGAACCTCCTAAAGTAAAACCTTGAATAATTATCTAAACTCGAATGTAAGTTAATATTAAGCAGACTTTACAAATTGATAATAGTTAATTATTGGATTTTAATTAATTATAAGGTGAAACACCAATGATTCAAACTCAATAGATAATGACGAACTTCCACCCATTAATATGGGAGGGGAGATTATCATCAAAAGTGTCCTGAATTGTTAACTTAGCACCGGACTTACTACTTAGATATAAATAAGTCACTTGTACTCATTCCCCTCCTCAACCCCCTTTTTTCTTTTTTTTTTTTAAATGGAGAGTAGATAATACAGTGTGTTATTGGCAGCTCCAGTAACTCTCGCTTCTCCTTTTTTGTCCCTCAGTCCTCATTCAATGAGTGATTTTTCTGACAAAAGGTGAAGAAAAAGCTGCTTAAAGGTCGGTAGTACTTGGTGACCAGTAGTCTGAGATGTTGGAAATTTTTCTGTCTCTGTCTGTCCTTGTGGCCATGTCACTAGTAAGGGTGCTGGAGGTAAACGTTTTGTCTGGGCTGACGTTATCCGCCTGATAGTCAGGGACCCGAACCTTGGATTAACCACTAAGGAGGCTGTCCTATCAGCAGTCGCAAAGTACTGGGACTGCTGTATTGCCATTTGGTGAGTGGATCTGGACCATGCAGTAGTCTCTGGTGGGGCCTCTCGATGCCATACTAGTGGGTAATTGTTACGGCTTTACCTTTTCGTGTGCTACAAAAAAAAAAAAATTCTTGTCTTTTTCTCTCTTACTTTCCCTCTCTGTACTGCTCTAACCATGTATGCCGACCTATTCCACAAATCCCAAAACCTCAACATGAAATATCTCCAGAATAAAAACTCGATTAAACCTAGAACCCCATCTTCCAACGTAGACCCCTACTACCAGGTCTCCTTCTCCAACATCAGGGGTCTACGTTCCAACCTTCCAGAGGTTGAAACCCAATTACAGGAGACGAAACCGAACATATTATTTCTAAGTGAAACTGGAATAGGGCCGACCACTTCTCTCGATGAGTTCATAATTAATGGATACTCAAATTTAACATCTAAATCTGACCCTCAAGATCGCAATGGGCATGGAATATGTGCCTACATTAAGGATGGCTTCCTGTGTGGCAGGGATATCTCTAGAGAAGATCCTAATTTACCCTATATGTGCTTCAGGGTTGCACTTGCTAACACCACTGCATTTATATTTGCCCTCTATCGGTCCCACAACAGCGGAGTTACTATCTTTGAGAGCATATCTGAGAAAATAGACCACATACTGTCTACACATCCCTCGGCTAACATCCACATCTGTGGTGACTTCAACGTCCATAATGTGGAATGGCTGACCCATTCAAATAAGACAGACGATGAGGGGAGGTTTTGTCATGATTTTGCCATTGCTTATGACCTCACTCAGATTGTTCGCAAACCCACCCATGTGTCCGATACACCCGATCAATATGCAAGCCTCCTAGACCTTTTTCTCTCGACTTCCCCTGAGCTATGTTCATGTTCCGTTCATTCTCCTCTAGGATCCTCCGACCACTCTGTCGTATCAGTTAAGATAAAAACGAAATGTAAGAAGTCCCCAGACGTACCCCTCCACCATACTGTATACCGATACTCTATGGCTGAGAGGGATAGCTTCCGTACATTCATATCTGATTTACCTCTGCACTCCATGTTTAAAAAGGAAGTGTCCTCTATAGTATCAGATCTGACGGAATGGTTAATTGTACGCATAGACCAATTCATACCATCTAAAAAATTCCAACAAAAACCTAACAGCCAGCCATGGTTCTCTCCTGAATGTGCTGCTGCTATTGCACACAGAAATCACTTTTTCCATAGCTACCAACGTAATAGATGCACTGAGACTAAAGCTGCTTTCAGGACTGCCAGCAACCACTGTAAAAGAGTAATAAAAAATGCAAGAGAGCTATATGCCCAGTCGGTTAAATCCAAGGTAGCTGATCAGCGGCTTGGTTCCCACCAGTTCTGGCAAATAACAAATAGGATCCTAAACAGAAGTGTGCATTTATCCCAACCATTATCAATGGACCAGAGGTCATCTCATCAGCGTCAGACAAGGCCAAACTATTTGCAAAGAACTTTGCAGCTAATTCTACCCTATGCGACGAAGGCCATCAACTCCCCATATTTCCTCCTATAACACAGAACAAGCTAGGTAACATGCAAATATCCGTGCATGAGGTCGCCAAGCTAATCAAGAACCTAGATTCCAGTAAAGCAACTGGCCCTGATGGCATCCCAATTATAGTGTTAAAAAAGCTTCAACCAGAACTCGCTCCCATACTTACGAAACTATTTAAGCACTGCTTTAAGGAGAAATGCTTTCCGACTCCCTGGAAGACCTCATCAGTTTGCCCTGTATTTAAGAATTCAGGTGATAAGTCATCTCCCTCTCAGTACAGACCAATAAGTCTCCTGTGTGTTATGAGTAAGTTGCTGGAATCCATATTAAATAGAGAAATAGTACACCACCTCAGCAGGAATAACCTTCTTAGTGACACACAATATGGTTTCCGCTCTGCAAGATCTACAGCAGATGTGCTGACGGTTATATCCCACAGGATTAGTGAATCTCTTGACAAAGGCTTCTTTCCTAGGGCAATTGCTCTTGACATATCAAAGGCCTTCGACAAGGTATGGCATAAGGGTCTACTTCACAAGATTTCCAGCTACGGTATAACTGGAAATGTTTTCTCAATCATTAAATCATTTCTCTCCGATAGGCTCATAAGAGTAGTGGTAGATGGACAAAAATCGGAGGCCTGCAATATAAATGCTGGAGTCCCTCACGGGTCAATCCTGGGCTCAACTCTCTTCCTGATCGACATCAATGACCTCCCTAAACACATACTTAAATCATTCGTTGACATCTATACTGATGACACGACTATCTATGGCAACACATAAAAGAATGTAAATGACAAAGTTCTCTCTGATTCTCTCTCCTCTGATCTCGAGCGCGTGGTTCAGTGGGGGAAGATCTGGCTGGTTACCTTTAATGCATCCAAAACCAAACTCCTATCCTTACATCATCAACGCTCTGATCCCAATCTGGCATCAATTGTGATGGATGGCTCTCGTCTGGGTGAGGCCCCATGTTTTGACAAGCTTCTGGGTTTGACCTTTACTCCTGATCTGAAATGGAACATGTACATCAAGTCTGTTGCCAAGGTCGCTGGAAAGATGGTGGGATCCTTCTACCGCTCCAGAAGATAACTCACTACTGATGCAATTCTCTATCTATATAAAAGCTAAGTACGTCCCAGGATGGAATACTGCTGCCATATCTGGGCAGGAGCTGCTAAAAACAGCCTATCCTGCCTTGACAGAGTACAAAATAGACTTTGTGGCTTAGTGGGGGATGCCCTTTTCTCTACCCTGCAACCTCTCTCCCACAGAAGAGACGTTGCGAGCCTATCCTTGGTTTATCGTTATTTCCATGGCAGGTACTCGTCTGAACTCCAATCTCTGGTCCCCCCCCTCGCCAATCTTTCACGAAA
Source organism: Euprymna scolopes (assembly GCF_053919585.1). Taxonomy (NCBI): domain Eukaryota; kingdom Metazoa; phylum Mollusca; class Cephalopoda; order Sepiida; family Sepiolidae; genus Euprymna; species Euprymna scolopes. The sequence goes on along the minus strand of NC_136487.1, from coordinate 176,523,881 downwards.
AACACCCGTCTAGCTGAATCCACTGTGAAAAATTTCCCCAACTCTTTATCTGTGCCTAAATCAAAACACGGATTCCATGAACAAAGCTTCTTTCTTAGAACTGCATGCCTGTGGAACTCTGTTCCGTCTGCCTGCTTCCAACCTGACTACAACTTAGATGTCTTCAAGTCCAACATTAACAAATTCCTAATGAATCTAATAATTTGGCGAATAAGTAATAAGATTTGATAGAAACATGTTGCATGATGTGATGTCCACAAATAAAGGGACATAACCCTAAGAGTTATCTACCCTTAGGCATGCGCGCTCTCTAATAAAGTAAGCTTTTGACAGCAGTTCTCTGGTGACCAAGCTGTTGTCAACACCTATGTCTGTGTTGTCTTTCTTTCATGCTGTTTGATTCCCGCCAGACGGGAGCCCCCAACATTATATATCGCAATGAGAGATTATTTTTCGTGACGAGCTCACGCTACATTATTTTTGTAATTTAATACAAAAAAAAATTTTTTTCGGAATTAATACAAAAAAAAAAAATTGCCAGGGGTGGTTTACCAGTTTTAGCGTACATGTGGGCCGAACCACAACCGCCGTTCGTTGGAATAAATGGTTAGACAGGTTGGAGAATTTATTTTTTGCTATGAACATTCACAATGATAAAAAAAAGAAAGCGACACTTCTCCACTATGCAGGATGCATTTTCTGCCCAGCCTCAGACCCAAGGCACATGAGCCGCGAACCCATACACTCCTCACCACTACAAGTTGCACCATGGACTGAAATCTCAGTCGATTTTGCAGGTCTGTTCCCATCAGATGCTTATGTGTTAGTCATAATCGATGATTACAGCCGATTCCCTGAAGTAGAGGTAATACCCTCAATATCTGCGTGTACAGTTATTCCACATCTAAACATGATCTTTGCTAGACAAGGATATCTGACCGTTCTAAAATCCGATAATGATTTCAAGGACAAAACTTTAGAGACTTAGCAGCACAAGCAGGTTTCAAACATAGACGCATTACACCTCTATGGCCGGAGGCAAATGGTGAAGTAGAGCGTTTTATGCGCACCCTAAAAAAATATGTTCTTGCGGCCACGGTGGAGGCCACAACTGGAAGATCCAGTTACCACATTTCCTAAGGCAATATAGAGCCATCCCCCCATACTGCCACAAAAATATCTCCATTTGAAAAATGAACATCGGCATACCAAATGGTATTGAAAGCCCAGGAACAGGGCCGATGCATGAAAAAATAAAAGAAAATGACTCCAAAGGAAAGGAGAAGATGAAGGGGTACGCCGATAGAAAGACAAAAACAACAGCTCTCAGCCTGGGTGATAACATCTTCATCAAACACAGGAGGCAAAACAAACTGTCACCACCATACAATCCTAAACCATATACCATTACAAAAATGAAGGGAAGTATGATAACAGTTCAGAGAGGAAATCACCAAGTGACTAAAAACTCTTCTTTGCTAAAACGCATAACACTTAGGGATGAAAACCCTGACTCTGATTCTGAAGGTGAGTACAATGCACACACACCAGAAGACCTGCAAACGCTGAAATAGCTGATCGGTTACCGAGACGAAATCCATCTCGGAAAAGACTGCCCCCAGCCAGACTCGAAAACTTCATAATGTAAGTTAAAAAATAAATAAATAAAATAAAAAATTTTTTTCAAATAATAAAAAGTAAAATAAGATGGGGAGGGATGTGATGTCCACAAGTAAAGGGACATAACCCTAAGAGTTATCTACCCTCAGGCATGCGTGCTCTCTAATAAAGTAAGGTCACGTTTTTTTTTGTTTTTTGCGCTTTTACCTCAATAATTCGAGTTCGAGCCCACCCCCCTCAGACTTTTTGGGGATTTTTCAAACACCCGGGCACTGCCGGACCGTTCATATTGCATCACGTTCATTTTATGAACTGTTTTTTTTTTTTTCAGGATTTTTTCTTCATAGTTTAAGTCTTCGCTTTTTTTCTTTTACCCCTCCCCCAATCACACACGCATCTAAAAACCCGGGCAATGCCAGGTACCCACCGCTAGTATGAAATAAAGTGATGTTTAGGTCATAAACTGCTTCAGCCATTACCGGAAGTTACTCCACTCTTAAAAATATATATGAAATAAAGTGATTTTCAGATCATAAACTGCTTCAGCAATTTCCGTGACTGACTCCTTATACCCCTTCCATTCCCTCCACCCACTTTCACAATAATATGAGGAGAAATAAAGTACTTGTACAGCATTTTACTCAAGAAATAAGGTACTTGTACAGTATTCTACGTATATACAAAAAAAACAATGAAAAATCATACTATTCGATGATTTGACATGATTTTCGGTTTTAAAAACTTTTATGGTCGTCACAAGTAAGATTTTCTGTTTTTCCTATGGATACTACACTGTACAAGTATGTTATTTCTTGGGTCGATTACTGTACAATAATCAAGTAGTTTCATTTTTAAGTATGAAATAAGGTACTTACCTCATTTCATACTTAAAAATGAAACTACTTGATTATTTTCTATCGTTATAGGTTACAAATGCCATTTAAATGTCGAAAAGAGGGATAATTATGTCCCTCAATGTTCAAGGTGTTCACATCTAGGGAATTTAGAATTCCCTCCAACTTTCCGTAAAAATTACTTTTGACCATAATTTTCTACTCAATGAATTTTTGTAATTTGTTTTTATATATTACTATTTTTGACATGACAAGTAAGTACAAAAAGCACAAAACACACACACATAGAACCACACAAAATAAAACACACACGTACAAAACAAAAGGCTTTTGTTTACAACGCCATCTGGCGAAAGTGACATCAGACAAATTTTAAGCTACGGATGTGACTAACACTGTATATAATGTAGCTTAAAAAAAAAAAAAAGTTTTATTCAAACAGTCTTTATTTGAACTTTTATAACAAAATTATAACCTTTATAATAAAAATATGTTTATTAACTATTTTTTTTAATCAAACATAAAAATATAACTTATAAAAATATTTATGAACTATTTTTTTTTTTTTTTCAACAAGACTTTGTTTTAAAATATTTTGGAACATAAATATGTTTTTTTATAACAGATCTATTTTTATGTATGATTAAAAAGCTAATAAAAAATGTGTATTCGTTTTAATAATAAAAAAAGATACATTGTATACAGTATTGGTCATCCGTACCTTAAATTTTGTCTGGCGTCACTTCCGCTTTGTAAACAGGAAAGTGCCAATCTTAACGGAAAGCAAGAAGACAAAACAAAAAAAAAACAAAAAAAACACAGAAAAAAAGGTTATATCTGCAAAGTTCTTTCCTTCCTATTAATAAAGGCTTTTTGTACGAATTTTTCAGCTGCAAAACGAACAGTTTGGTTTTTTTTGTTTTGTTTTTTTTGGTCGAATTGTATTTTTTTAAAAAGGAAACAATTATTTCAATGTACAAAAATATCATTTGACAACAGTCGATCGTAAAAACACAAAAGTTATTAATAAGACATTATTTTTCATTTGATTCCAAGTTCAATCTCTTTTCTACGAGAGTTGGACCAGTTTAAAAAATAAAAAATAAATAAAAATGTCTTTTCTCTGATCTCATTTTGAAATCACTAACATTGTTTTGGCGAAATAATAATCATTATTTTATCAAAAAAACAAAAAAACAAACTTTAATGCCAAGAGTGAAAATTTACAAATTATCGAATAAAACAAAAAAAATGTTACTAGAAATTAAATATGCTGTTCAGTTCATTGACAAAAAAGAAATTGAAATAAATTCGAACAGATGAAAATATAATTTTACAAAATAACAAAAATGTACTTACTGAGAACGAAAGGAACTTATATGTTGGTCATTCGCAGAAAAATCATTGCTATAACGATGCCTATTCATCTGCTGACAACGTTTTCCTTAGTGAGTGTATGGATGACTAAAAGTGACAAAAACCACATTTTATTTTTGTTCCTTTTCCTTTATGAGTTACTGGGGAATACAGGGTGAACAGAAAGTCCTTTGACCAATTCAAAAGTGGTTTATTAATAGAAAATTACAAAAATATAAATTAAACATGAATGAAAATTATAAGTTAGGAAACCAAGAATAAATTCAAATTATTTATTTTCAATGTGATGTCCCTTCCTTTCGATTAGATGTTCAATTCTCTGTCTGAAGTTACCAACCGAGGCACGCAGCGTTTCCTGAGGTATTTTAGCCCATTCACTCAGAAGAGATGTCTTCAAAGCATCAACACTTGGATGAGCAACAGAACAGACCTTTGCCTCCAACAAAGACCACACCGAAAAATCCATGGGATTCAAATCAGGCGATGCAGGAGGCCACATCTCCTTACTCCAGAATCTTGGAAAATGACGTTGGCACCAGTCCTGAGTTTTTCTGGCGGTGTGGGATGGTGCTCCATCTTGTTGGAAGGTGAAAGGCTGATCTTTGAAGGGTTTCTACATCTCTTCAAATGCTGGAACCAAAATATCGTTAATGTAGCGATCTGTGTTGATCTTAACCCAACTGCTCCACGAAAATCAGAGGCGACTTCCAAGATTTGGAGACTGCAGCCCACACCATGAGGGAAGACTGCTTTTTTCGGCGGAAAACTATTCTCACGGAGTCATCAATGTCTGCTGAAGATTTTGCGTAAACTCTGTCATTCTGATTGTTAACAGTCGCTTCCTGTAACGGGACGTGTCACGTGCATCACGTTGTGACACAAGAGTCACGGCAACAGATCGTGATAGTCATCGGCACCAGATTATAACAGATATATGTCACTGGCACGTGAATGTGACACTTTCGTGTCCCGGGCATGCGTCGTCTAGTGGTGGACCCCTCCAGCGTGACCAGACTCGCACTGGTCACTGGAAAACATACCTCCGCTGCTCAAGGCACGTTAAACGTGCATGACCCCAAGTCCGTGTGGCAACATTGTCCTCTTCGGCCGTCACTCTGGTTTTGTGTATGTGTCTTTGTCGTCAGGCGTCAGGGCATACCTGAAATAAACTGCATCTTCACTTATGCCGGCAATCGAAAAACAAAGAAAAAACTCTGAGGTCATTTTCGTTTAAATGAAATAAAATAATTATTTGCAATCATTCTACATTTGTTTAAAGTCGTGTTTTCGTTATCCGCGCTTCGTGATGCAGGTTGTATACTTGAGATATCAGGTTAATTCTCTAGCTAAGAACAAGATCTTTTCAAGTTAGTTCTTATTGAGATTTCTGCCCCTCTCACCCCAGGCGGGGCGAGAGCCGATGTGTACGCCTCGCTCGCTAGCCAAAGACTGCCAAAACCCTTCTATCTCTTTTTCGAGTAGGCAATTGTTGTTTATATCAAAAGCATCTTCCTTCCTTTTCTCCATTATCTTCTATTCCCCCCCTCTTTCTTCTCTTGTGAATTTCTTTCTCCATCCCCCTATTTTCTTATTCTTTTCCCTTTCTCTATTGTTTTGTGAACATATCTGTCAAACTAGCTTTGTGGTCTCCGAGTTAAAACACCCTGGGTCCCCGACTCCGAGCAGACATTTTGGAACTCAAATTCTCGAGACTGTCCGAATCAATTACGTTAGTTAAAACTCATTCTCACCAGATCCAACTAGAAAAATAATCTCTTTGTTCGAAATTGCCATTTTCAGACTTATCTCTTTTTTTCCGCCATTAAAACAGATACCATGTCTCCCGAAAATCTCATAAATGCCTGTCTTAATCTTTGACACAGTATCAGCATGCCCCCCCCCCCGGCCATAAGCATTCTTATCTTCACCTAGCTGAACGGGACACCCGGCATTGTCCGGTGTCCCGTCACAGCCATGCCAACCTTCAGTTCTCCGAGAAGAAGCTTTTCTCTTTCAAGTCTCTTGTGCTTTTGGGCAGGTGTGAGGTACTGTCTCTTTCTCATCTTGTAGGGGGACAACTGGAGATCGTTTTTTACGATGGTTCTCATCGAGTTCACGCTCACATTCATGTCTTTAACCATTTGTCTTGCAGATCCCTTCGGGTTCCTCCTTACCCTCTCTCGGATAGCTTTAATCACCTTCTTTGTTCGAGCAGTGCGAGGTCTTCCACTCCTAGGACGGTCTTCAGATGTACCAAGTTCCTTAAATCTGTTCACAACATGGTACACGGTGGATTTAGCCACTTTCAAGAGCTTAATAATCTCTGAGTTTGTCCTTCCCGCGCAATGAAGGTGAATTATGACCTCTCATTTGCTCATTTTTCTGAAAGTTTAAACAAAATTATTTTAATATTTTTGTTGAAAATAATTAAATCATTAGTTAGACTAAATACTTACTTTATTCGAAAAGAGAAAAAGTGATTTTAACAATATTTAATTTTAAAACTAAAAATGGTCCAAGGACTTTCTGTTCACCCTGTAAATTATACAACTTCCTCAGCGTTAATCCTGAATTTCATTCGGTTCATGATTCTGAAACTATAATCATTTAAATTAAATGCATATACAGTTATGATCATATTTATTGGCACGATCCAATAAAATCACATCTTGTTAAAAAAATCTCATAAAATGGTCAAAATCGAAAGTTATTATGTAGTATAATATACATTTTGTACTGCTCTTTCCGATGCAACAATTGGATTTTAAACAAATGTGAATAGTAAAGAAATTACAATCGATATTTCTAAATGACCGTGTTCAAAATTATTGGCACGCTTTATTCTTTTCATCTATTACCAGTAGAATTACTACTAATTCCATATTTAACATGGTGTCGTTAGATTTTTGTAGCTTATGCTTATTTAATGCTAATTTTAAAAAAATATTTTTCAGATAAGTTTTAGACAGTGGTTGCTTTGAATTAATTTAAATCAAAAGATTTTCGTTATGCTTTAGATTAAGGAACACAGCGGAGACCCAAGGAAGCTTGTAGTAGCGTGTCACCCCAAAGGGGAGAGCCATGATAAGATTTCTAAAAAAGCTAAATCTTCCCAAATTCACCGTTCGAGCCATCGTAAACAAGTTCAAATCACGTCTCGTTATGAATTTGGAAGGTCGAGAAAGAAAAAGGCTACTGTCCGCGAGAGCAGAGTGAAAAATAGTCCGACGCGTCAAACAAAACCCAAGGATGACTGCTGGGATGATTGGAAAGAACAGAGAAACTCTGGAGTGAACATGTCTCGACACACAGTTGGTAGAGTTTTGAAGAGAGTTGGTTTGAAAGCATATCGCCGAAGAAAGACTCCCTTATCGAACCTGTAAATATGAAAGCAAGGCTATAGTTCACAAAGCGCCATATTGATAAATATGCTGCCTTCTGGAAACATGTTATATGGTCCGACGAAACGAAATTTGAGTTAATCGGCCATAATAGTGTTTCTTCTGGTTACAGGAAATCTGGCGAAGCCTTCTTGCCTAAGTACACCATACCAACTGTGAAGCACGGCGGAGGCAGTTTGATGTTTTGTGGATGCATTGCTGCCACTAGGCCAGAACAACTTGCTAAGGTCACAGGCATCATGAAAAAGGAGGATTATTTTAAATTCCTGAGAAAAACCTGAAGGGCTTTGCTAGAGAGTTGTCACTTAGTCGACGGTGGTGCTTCATGCAAGATTATGAACCAAAGAATGCAGCTATTTTGACTGCAAAAATTGATTGAGGACAGCAATATCAATGTTTTGCAGTGGCCATCCTGAGGTCGGACAAAAATACCATTGAAAATGTGTGGAGGATTTTTAAAATTGAGGGTAATGTAGAGAAAGCCTAAGAATCTTGCTCAGTTAGACAGTTATTGTCAGGAGGAATGGACTAAATTTACTACTGAAGAATGCTACAAATGAGTGGAAAACTATAATAAACGACTACTGCAAGTAATGAAGGCTAAGGGCCATACAATCAATCTTTAGAATTACGGTGCCAATAAATTTGAACAAGAGAATTTAGAAATATCGTTTGTAATTTCTTATTATTTTTTAAAATTCGATTGTTGACTTGGAAAGAGCAGTTCAAAATACATATTATACTTTGTGATTTCCTTTGATTTAACCATTTCTGGAGGATTTTTAAGACAAAATGGGTTTTTTTATTGGACCGTGCCAATAAATATGATCATGACTGTATATATATATATATATATATATATATATATATATATATATATATATATATATATATATATGTTTCCTTCAATTAAAAATTATGGCGAGAAAAAAAAAGAAAAATGCATCAAATCCTGAAGATGGCGTCTATCACCAACATTTTACTTTTAAACAAATCAATATTTATTTATTTTAATAATATTGTGCTGTAATTTGGCTTTCAAACCTATCTCGTACATATTTTATTTTAAAATTCAATCAGCGCTTCTGTCCGATTATGTTTGTTTCATTATATGATACGGGATGAACCTTATTAAAAAAGACACCAGAAGACAAGATACATTTAAGCATGATAAGCCATGGAGCAAGTCCATGTATTTATTTTTATTAACCACAAGGGACGCAACTCTTGTATTGTTTTATATTAAAGAGTTGACCGAAGGGGACATAACTCATAATGACATCCCTTTTTTCCAAAGAAAAATAAAACAAAAACAATCAAAATTACATAAGGAAGGAACCTTGACACTAGTACAATAGTGTGAGTGTCCAACTAAGGACTGTTCTCATCATAAGAAAAATTTTTTGGGTGGTCTTATTATACGACCGGATCTGGATACTTTTTGAGTTCCAGGATGAGTGTTCAGTGTTTTGTGGGGTGTATTTGTACCGGGTCTGTCATTGGTTGTGTTGGTATGCTCCATGGGTATACAATCTGTTGACGAATCGTTCGATTCTGGGGTCATCATGGGTGTGGCTGTATACGCTTTGGAGTTCAGCCTTGTTGCAGACTTATCTGTTCTCAGATGTCTGCGGTTCCTGCGAAGTGACTTCCCCGATGGAGTCTGCACCGCATATGATCTTGGTTTGACACATCTCTGTGTGACGACTGCTGGAGACCATTTGCTGGAGTCTGGATCATATATGCGGACGTGTTGTCCTTCCTATATCTCTGGTAACTCTCGGGTGTGTTGGTCGTAGTGAGACTTTTGGTAGGATTGCCTTTGATAGAGGCGAGTTGCTGTTTTTTCTTTTTGGGTCGAATTGTTGGGGCACTTCACTGGTAAGTTTCCCACCAGCTTTCGGTTCCATAGCAATTCACCCGGTGACGGAATTGCATGGTCGATTGGGGTTGACCGTAAA